>NW_027502988.1:0-40255 GCF_021521415.1 Bidens hawaiensis
ACACGCGGGCTTTGCATTGCATTCATTAGCATAATGTCCCACTTTCCCACATTTGTAGCAAGCATTCGAACCAAACTTGCATTCCCCAGCATGGATTCTCCCGCACTTGTGACATGTATCAGAGCCAATACCCTACCTACATTCACCACCATGCATCTTACCAGACATTTTACAGGGATTTCTCTCCCACACCTTCTACTTCTTATCCATAGGATTCCACATCTTAGTACCATGTCTCCTAGCAGGAGCAGCCCATTTCTTCTATTTCTTCTCTTCTGCCACTATATCGTCCACAGCCAGGTCATCATAAACCATCTCTACGAGTTCAACTGCAGAGTCAAAAGTAGTAGGTTTACTAGCTCTGACTAAGGTGCGGACGTTTTGTGGAAGTCCTCTGATGTAGCACTTGATCCTTTTAGCTTCAGTGTTCACCATGTCGGGAACCAACCTAGACATGTGGTTGAATTTATTAGTGTACTCACGGTGGGTCATTTTACCTGCCTTCAAATTCAGAAACTTCATCTCAGCCCTCTCAACCTCAGCATCAGCACATAACTGCTTCATAACCATTTCCATCAAATCATCCCGCCTCATAGCCTTAATATCTTCTCGAGTCTTTCTCTGTTCCACAATCTCCCACCAGAACATAGCCTCATCACCAAATAACTGGGTAGCATAACCCACTGCTTGTTCAGGACGGCACTCGCTAATTCGGATAACCTTGTCCATTATGGTTATCCACTGGAGGGTAGCTATTGCATCTCCTAAACCAATCAGCTTTGGCGAGTCGCAACCTTTGAACGACTTGTAGTTAAACCCACCTCGGCCTCTATTTCTTTCATCAACTTTCATGGATCGAACTTCACTCGAGTCACCTTCCTCATTCTCATTGACTTTCTTACCATCCTCCCATGTCCTCTCGGCGGTCCTTGTGTGGCTTTCAGCAGACTTACCAAATTATAAATTCTTCACTGCAGGAGCTACAGCTTGAGAAATGGCGACTTGAATAGCAGGATACCCTTCATTGTTACTCTGGTCCTGCCTAGTTGCACTTCCTTCTTCTCTCGTGTTAGTAACTGGTTCTTCAGAAGCTCCTCGAACAATATGTGACCTACCAAGACGTTTAGTACGACCTCCTTGGCCAACCACATTCCTTACTCCAGCCATTCGTATTCTATAAGGAAACATAAACTTCATCACTCATGGAACTATTTAGTACAAGGATAACAAGGCTAACAGGTAATTATAGTGGCCAGCTATGATTAGCTTATCACATTACTTTCCGTGTCCTATACACTTCCCTTTGTGAGTCCATTTGTGCTAGTTCTACTTTAAACAACTAAAAAATCAAAGAGTTTATATAATCATACACTCCTATCTCTAGCAATTAAGCTAATTTCCTTACACATCTTACATTACACATGAAATTAATCACGTACTTTACCTATACTTAGCATGCTTGAGTGACACATGGCTTTCCTGGACTGGCATCTTCTTTCTTTTCTTACTTAAGTCCCATTCTCTATTCGAGTTTAAGCATGTAGGATGCTTATTTCTTTCTAACTTATGCTCTGATACCATGTAACATCCTACTTTCGATAATATTAATGAAGGAAATTTCGTTTGTTATTAACGTGTCGTGTATCAGTTTAGATAAATAAACTATAAGAGGGTGGGTTTGGGCATTAAAAGATGGAATAGGGGATGGTAATGGGCCTTAGGTCCATGGGCTTAATGGAGTATAAATACCCCTTCAACCCTAATCCTTTCCATTTTTATCCATCTCTATACCATAGCCTACATCATTAAAAACACACACAAACACCTCCTATATCCCGAACCAAGATCTGGAGGAAAAGACTCAAGCTCGTTGGTGCTAGATCGTCATGACAAACAAAACCTACATCAATACTAGATCGTGTTCTTAAACCGAATAGTTTAAAGGTACGTTTATAACAAAAACTCGTTCGGTTCATTTAGTAATCCTATGTCTATATGAATATGGTAAAAACGAACCAAACTCAATGACTCCTGTTAAAATTCGTTAACGTATGATGGTTTAATTGTTAGTATGAAGAAGCAGCAATATATATGAATCAAATACACCTTTTAAATCCGATGTTTGGATGGTGGGTTGATTGGGATTTGTTGGCGCTTGGAATACGAGTTCAATGATACCAATTTTATGTTGTTTCGTTGTGAATCAAAGGTTAAGTTAAGATATGGTGTTGAATGTTCTTATCGATTTTGACTTTGACACTTAAGTCAAAGTTTGAAAAGATTGGTGTTCATTCGTTATGAATAGGCTATGACTATTCATTTGTGATACAATCATAGTGAAAGGACATATTTGTATGATCCAGTAACGAATGAGCCCCCATTCGTCCTCTAGAAGAGTCATTCGTTATCCATTCATCCGTTATTTTGAGACAACGAATCAAGCCATTCATTATTATAGATGGAACCATTCGTCATAGCGAATGGCATAGCGAATGATATTTAACCAGAATGAAGTTTTCATAACGAATCAGACCATTCGTTATAACGTATGAAGTCATTCGTCAAAATGAATGGGATAGCGAATAAAATGATAATATAAGAATTCTAATGAAATTTGTGTTATGGAAGTTAATGAAATAAAATTTTTCCATGTTGACTTGGAAGCCCGACCCCAGTCAGGGGCTCTGCCCCTTGAATCCTGCTAGGGGATGCCGCCCCTAGACCCCGCTGCCAGGGGCGTAGCCCCCAGGCCCCTGTAGCTAGGGGTTACAATAACTTAGAAGTATGATGTAGTTAGAAATTGTTAATTGATACTTGTAATTATTATACAGTCATCTGTGCACAGCTAAAGAGGGGTATTACCATAAACTCAGAAAGAAACAGGATCCATGTAAGTTTCTAGCCCCACTTCCTTGTTATGTTTTCGGGGTTGTGTGCATACTCAATGTGAATGTTAATACCCTTACCATAAATGGTAGGTGTATGCTATGATGATTGATGTGATAATATGGTATGAATTTATGACTGAATGCTTGTCTGTGCGTGAACGATCTTTGGATCTTTCACGTATCGTCAGGGGAAGTAATGTGTAGTATGTCTAGTATGAAATATGTATGTATGAAGGTAAGTAATGAAATGAGTATGTATGAAAGTATGTTATTTAAGGAAATGGTATATATGATTAAAGGATAGATGGAATGTATGGTTAAAGGGTTGCAGACCCTAGCAATATCTATGAAGGTTAAGGGGTTGAAGACCTAAAAATATCTGCGAAGATTAAAGGGTTGCAGACCTTAATAATATTTGTGGAGGTTAAAGGGTTGCAGACTCTTCTAAATTATGCGATGGTTAAAAGAGTTGCAGACCCTAATAATATCTGCGAAAGTTATAGGGCGAAATGCTGTTTAAAACGAATAGTTAGTTATGTATTAAATGCACAGGCTAAAAGAATGAAAGTATGATAGAAAGAATGAATACGTATAAAGAAAGGTAACATGTTAAGAATGTGATATGTATCTTCGGATACGCATTTATAAGTAAGTATGTGTATGTATCGTATCTTTCCTGATTAACTAGAACTCACTCAGCGTAGCTGACTTTTAGTATGCACGCATGTGAATACGTTGAGGCAGCTCGCTTGATACGGACACATGGCATTGGACTGAAGACACTGGCATCTTGAGGAAAATGTTATGATGTTATTATGATCTATGTTTTAATTTGAAAGACAATGATGTCTATTTTGGAGAGATTTGAATGATTAGGTAATATACGCTTGAAGTTTTGTATTCCGCTAAAAGTTTTTAATTAACTCTGATATTTAGAATTGTATTTACGAGTAAATCCATCGCCAATGTAGGGCACCGGGACCGTGGCCTTCCATACCAGCTTGTAAGACCCTGGTCCCGGTGCTCTACTTTGGACGTTGGATTTACTCATAAACACAGTTTTAAATATGAAAGTTAATTAAAACTTTTCGCGGAATAATAAAAGTCAACCATTTCCTTCAACCATAGAATACTTTTCTTAAAAAATCACAAATTGTCTCAACATAAAACATAAGATAAAACATTGTTTCTTCCATCTTTAGATGTCATCCATTCAATCCATGCCATGTGCCAACCACATGCTAGCTCTTTAAACCTATTTACCTGCGTGCATACTAAAAGTCAGCTACGCTGAGTGAGTTCTAGTTAATCAAGCAACATACAATACGTTCACATACTTACTCCCTTAGTTCCGCCATGGTCAGACGGTGGGCACTAGTTGATTTTAGAATCTTCATATACTAACGTGTACCTGCAGATACGGTACTCCGGCAGCCGGACGGTGGGCACCGGCCCACCCTATACCAAGCGTAAACCGCCCCTACGGCTTAGTGAGTTGTTTTTCTATATCTATAGAGGTATATGTACTTATAGTAATGTGGTATGACCGTCGATATGTTATTTATGTTATTTCCGTCATAATGAGTATGTAGAGGAGTTATTTCCGGTTATTGTAGTAGTGGTTGTGTGAGTGATTTGGCATGCCGGAGAACACTAGAGTTCAAACTTCAAAGACCAAAATGTCCAAAAACTATGTCTAGTAAGGCATTCCATTTCCAAGTTCAATTCCACAAAAGCATAAAAAAAGATAAAGAATTGCCAAATAAGATTGTAACCTTTTAAAGAGGTAAAAAAACCTAGGATTATAACATTAATTCAAGGTGAAGTAACCTAATTGAGACTAAAAAGTTAATGAATGACAATATGACATAATTGAAACAATATTGAAATTTTGTTACTATTCTATAAAGTTATCTCTTTATAAACTAACTTATAAAATATATAAATATTTTAGCAACAAAAACTATGTTTTAACTTAAAAAAAAGTTATCTCATTATAAAAATTAATCGGTTCGCTATTAAACACACACACACACACACACACACACACACATATAATATTTGAATTTTTTTAAAAAATTGCATCTTAAGAAAAAAATATTACTCCGGTCGAACACCCACATTACTCATCCTCAAAGCCTCTTTTGATAAAAATATTTCTTGAATACATGTTACAAATCTAACAATAATATTATCCGGTGGCTATAACCGATGCAAACAATCCAAGCGGTAAAACAACAATGCATCCGGCCATGTTATCGATTTCTGTTCTGAAAACATTATGTTTGTGCTTGGCAACAATATGATTAATTTTCAAAACTAAAATTTGGTAAAAACTGTTGGAATCGATCTGCCCAAGACACATATTTGAGTTTATGTGGCTAGCACGTTATGATCCAAGTTGGGTCATACCCAATAACAAGCTAGACAAACACCACGATATTAATTATTAGATATGATCTAGTTAATAAATATCAAACACATATAATATTTGGAAAAATGGTTTTCTAAATATTTGCACTTGTGTAATAAATTATATAGATAATTTATATTTGAGATATGTTATTTAAATTGGTTAAAAAACAAATTTTGCATGTTACTTGTTTTATGAAATGTTAAATAAACATATTACAAGTAAATAATAATAATTTGGTTTAAAGGTTTGGGAGGGAAAACACCAAAGGGGTCGGCCCCCTTTCCCCTCTCTCTCTTGTTGCCTCTTTCTTATCAAACATGCAATAACCTTGATTGGGTTAGAGTGTTGGACACACATAACAACACATACACCTTCTCTCACACACACAAGAACTCTCTCCTCTCTCCTTCTCTCGTCCGAACAAGAGGAAGAACAAGGGAGGCTTTGCAAAGTGTAAATCCTAGCAAACTTGGTGTTTTGTTGATTGGCTTGAACGGGTATACAAGCTTGAGGTCATCTCGTTTGAAGATTCGTCATTCACTCATTCATCCCCTTCTAATTTCTGGAAATTAAAAGGTATGTAAACTAACACCCTATGGTTGTTATGATAGTATGTATATCGTATATAGATCCTGGATTGGGTTTCAACATAAAACGAGTTTTATGTGTATTCGGTAAACAAGATTTAAAACTAATTATTTCCGCTGCGTTTTGCTAAATAAAAGGTTTATTTGGACTTTGATAATCTTGTAAAAACCCAACAATGGCATCAAGAGCCTCTTATACAATTACATGCTTCAAAAATGGGATCTAAAGTGTTCGGGTTCTTTGGTATTTTTTACCATATTGGCCAAAAACTTTAGGCATATTGGTTGCCCCTTGGTTTTTCAAAATTGTACCACAACATGTATGTGGATATCTGGAAAAATTAAGTCATTTGGATGACAAATTTTGTTTGGACAGAATATGTGTTCTTCAGCTCTGGCCGAGAACTCATGGTTGGAAACCGGTTCTCGGTCTGGCCAAAGTTCTTGGTTGGACGAGAACTCATGGTTGGAAACCATAATTCTCGGTTGGCCGAAAACGTGTTCTCGGTTGACCGAGAACTCAAGGTTCTCGGTCTTGGCCGAGAACTCCAGGTTCTCTACTGACCGAGAACTCCGGGCCGAAAACTCTGAAGCTTTGGCTCTTAGCCGAGAACTCTATGTTCTCTATTTCTGGCCGAGAACAAAGGGTCAAAGGGGAACCATTTTGGTTAAAGGTTGACCTGCTTGTGTGGATGTTCATAACCTAGCCATGATCTTGTGTATATTGAAGTGATGTGTTGTGGTTTATTCATTTAATTGAAATATTCTTTATTCGGGTTTGTAATCAATTTATTCATTTCAAATGATTTGTAATGATAAGTAGAATAGTTGTATTTCTTTTACTAGAAAAATGTATTAGGATATATTTTGTAAAAGAAGATGCAACTACAATACCACTTTGGTTGGAGCCCAAATAAGGAGAAAGGATCACAACAAAAGGTGGACACTTGAAGCATATGGATGTAGAGTCAAGTGGGAGTTCACTATCACATACCTTGTGTCATGCTCGTCCCTTAGGAGAGACCTTATGACACACTTGTTTCGGTCAACAAGTGTTGTCAATTTAGGTGGCTATGGTTATGAACTTGTGATTATTATTTATGCTTGTATGGATGATTTATGTTTTTGTTTTATCTATATGGGATGTTAACAATTAAAATCAACAACTTGCATAAAATTGATTCCTTTGAAATTATTAAGTGATAAAATTGGTTTTATTAACTATTAATGATTTCATAATAAAATGGATTTTATTAAAGGAATTGTGAAAATTGGTTTCAAAAGGGTACCATACATTTGAATGCATTCAAGTGGAAGGTACATAAAATAGTTTTCCAATCTAGAATTTTGAAAACTAAAATCCATTTTAAAACAAGTTGAACACCATCCTTTTATACGAAACTCGAATCACTTGGGAACTTAATGTGGGATAAAGGTCACCTAACCACATTTAAAAAAACTTGTGATCTTGAGGTGGATTTACAATACTTGCGGGATAAAAGTCACCTAACCACTTGTATAATTAAACTCACACATGTGTGTAAGTAGATGACTTGATTTGGAAACCATGTGAATAGGGTCACCGAAGCATGGCGTACAAAGGTGTTGATGGGATTAAACATGCCAACTAAACATATGATATTTAGCTGATCCCATAAACCTAGAAGTTGCAAAGGGTTGCAATTGTCAAACGTTGACTACCTTGTTAATTTGAATAGTAGGATAAAGGTCACCTAACTACTATTTGAGTGAAACGTTGGATTTTATATTTAATCATTAATTTTCTTGGAGACATTAAAGGGTATTAACGATTAAAATTTATTAATGATATCGAAAATACTAAAATTGAGCTTTGTTAAATTTATAGATGGCCGCAAACAACAATGCACCGAACGCAATTATCCCACATGTGCATAATCTATCACTGAGATCCATTCTAGATAAGGATCGTCTGAATTACAACAACTTTATGGATTGGTATCGACACTTGAGAATTGTTCTCAAGCAAGAAAAGAAATCCTATATTCTGGATGATCCTATTCCTGATGAACCTGATGTTAATGACTTGGATGCCTCCAATGGTTGGTTAAAATACACCAAGGACTTGGTGTAAGTTTCTTGCCTCATGTTGAGAACAATGATTCCCGAGATCCAAAAGGATATCGAGAATCATGGGGCATATGACATGATCACTCATCTTAAGGAAATTTTTCTTACTCAAGCTAGGGTAGAACGCTTCGAAACGGTTCGAGCGTTTCATGCATGTCGTATGGAAGAAACCCATTCTGTCTCATCTTATGTGCTTAATATGAAAAGCCACATTGATCGGCTTGAACGGCTTAACTATCTCATCTCAAAAGAGTTAGCCACGGATATGATCCTTAATGGCTTAACTAAAAGGTTTTAGACAATTTTTTATGAATTATAACATGAATGGATGTGACAAGAGTATTGGTGAGCTTCACGCAACGCTCAAAACATCCGAAGCAGGAATGGGTAAAAAGTTTTTACCCGTTCTTGCAATCAATGAGGGTGGCTTGAAGAAGATGCATCATCCAGAACCCAAGGCAAAGGTTGCTAGTGGTAAGGGGCAAGTCAAAGGGAGGTTCAAGGGAAAGGCAAATGCGGAACCAAAACTGAAGAAACTAAAGGTTAGCGCTGAGGATCCGTGCTTTGGTTGTGGCGAGATAGGCCATTGGATGAGAAATTGTACAACCTATCTCAAGGAGTTGAAAGCTAAGAGGGATGCGGGGCAAACCTCAGGTACAACTTTCATGATCCATATTGATCTTAATATTATTTCTTCTAACACATGGGTATTGGATACCAGATGTGGAACTCACATATGCAATTCATTGCAGGAGTTCAAAAGAAGAAATGATTACAAGAAAGGAGATATAAGTCTCTTCATGGGCAATTGAGGAAAGGTTGATGTCCAAGCCCGAGGAGATTATGTTTTAAAGCTTCCAAATGGTTTAAAAGTTATTTTGAAAAACATTTTGTATTCTCCTAGTTTGACTAGGAATATTATCTCTGTTTCTTTGTTAAGACAATTTGGTTATGATTTAAAGTTTGTAAACGATGGTATTTATGTTTTCATGAATGATGTCTTATATTTTAAAGCAATGCCATCTAATGGAATTTATGAATTAGTTCATGATAATACATCCATTGATAACTCGTTGTACCAATCTAGCACCAAATACTCATATTGGATTTGAGTAAGACTTTTCTTTGGCATTGTCGCCTTGGTCACATAAACAAGGATCGTATTCATACACTTCAAAAGAATATTCTTTTGGAATCGAATGATGATATTCATTTGATAAGTGTGAATCTTGTTTATTGGGAAAGATGACCAAGGATCCCTTTAGTGGAACTAATGAAAGGGCGAAAGACTTATTAGGTATCATACATTCGAATGTATGTGGTCCTTTTAAGACAATGACAAGGAATGGTGAAAGATACTTCATTACCTTTACCAACGATTATAGTCTCTATGGGTATGTGTTCTTGTTAAGACACAAAGATGAAGCCTTTGAAATGTTCAAAGTCTTCAAAACTGAAGTACAAAATCAACTCAACAAAACAATCAAAGTACTTCGTTCCGATAGAGGAGGTGAATACCTCAATGATGCGTTTCTAGATCATCTTAAGAGTTGTGGGATTGTCTCACAACTCACTCCACCCGGAACACCGCAACATAATGGTGTGCCCGAAAGGAGAAATCGAACTATATTGGATATGGTTCGATCTATGATGGCTAGAAGCACGTTACCTCTATCATTTTGGGGTTTAGCATTGATCTCTGCAGCCCGTATTCTAAATATGGCACCAACCAAGAAAGTGGAAAGGACACCTTTTGAAATATGGCATGGAAGTGTTCCATCATTATCATATTTAAAGGTATGGGGTTGTGAGGCTTATGTCAAGAACAACACCCAAAACAAACTTGAAAGCCGATCCACTAAGTGTATCTTTGTAGGATATCCCAAAGATTCGATGGGATATTCTTTCTACAATCCAAACGAGCATAAAGTGTTTATTGCTCGAAAGGCTGAGTTCTTGGAAAGAAAGTTTCTTATGGAAGGAACTGAAAGAGCTGTGGAACTCGAGGAGGATCGAGAACCACAATCCGATATACGTTTGGTTGACAGAAGCAATCAATAAGAGGTTGTTGAGAATGATCAAATGGTTGATCAAGACACACAAAACGTTCGCAAATCTGGTAGAATTAACAACCCACCTAAAAGATATGGATTTTTAATGGATGGATGCTATGTGGTAGATTCGGATGAACCCACCACATACCAAGATGCAATGTCACAATCTAATTGTGATAAATGGCTTGAAGCCATGAACGTTGAGATGCAATCCATGCATGACAACCAAGTATGGGACTTGGTTGTACCACCTCTTAGTTCCATACTAGTTGGAAGTAAGTGGGTTTTCAAGAAGAAAACTAATATGCATGGAAACTTGGATACTTATAAAGCTAGACTTGTAGCAAAAGGTTTCACTCAAACTAAAGGGGTTGATTATGATGAAACTTTCTCGTCGGTGGCGATGCTAAAGTCTATTAGGATATTGTTTGCCATAGCCGCATATAATGCCTATGAGATATGGCAAATGGATGTCAAAACCGCTTTTCTAAATGGACACCTTGAGGAAGATGTCTATATGGTTCAGCCTGAAGGTTTTGTCGATCCACAACATCCTAATAAATTACGCAAGTTGAAGAAGTCAATCTATGGACTGAAACAAGCATCTAGAAGTTGGAATCACCGTTTTGATGATGAAGTTAAGAAATATGGATTCATCAAGAATGCTGATGAAGCTTGTGTGTATAAGAAAGCTAGTGTGAGCATCATTACCTTTCTGGTATTATATGTCGATGACATACTACTTTTTGGAAATGACATTCCAACCATGGAAGGTCTAAAAGCCTGGCTTGGAAGTTATTTTTTCATCAAGGATCTTAGTGAAGCCGCCTATATTCTGGGAATAAGGATCTATAGGGATAGATCTAGGCGGTTGATAGGTTTATATCAAAGTGCATACATTGACAAAATTTTGAAAAGGTTCAAGATGGACAACTCTAAAAAAGGTTTGGTACCTATTCAAAGAGGAACAATATTGATTGCTTCTCAATGTCCAAGCTCAAAGGATGAGCAAGACAAAACAAATGGAATCCCATATGCATCTGCTATAGGTTCCATCATGTATGCCATGATATGCACTATGCCGGATGTGTCATGCACTTTGAGCATGACAAGTAGATACCAACAAATCCAGGAACAAGCCATTGGATGGCGGTTAAGAGCATACTGAAATACCTTAGGAGGACTAAGGATATGTTTATAATATATGGCTCTGGTGAGAATAAACTCATTGTAAAGGGTTACACGGATGCAAGTTTCCAAACTGATCGAGATGATTCTCAATCACAATCGGGATATGTTTTCGTACTAAATGGTGGGGCTGTCTCTTGGAAGATTGCAAAACAAGATGTGGTAGCGTTGTCCACCACTAAATCTGAATACATCACTGCCTCATTTGTAGCTCAAGAAGCTGCATGGATTAGAAAGTTCATGGCCGATCTAGGAGTAGTCTGTACCATTTAGTACCCTCTAGATATCTTTTGTGACAACAAGGGTGCGATTTCTCAAATCAAGGAACCCCGTGCACATCAAAAGATAAGGCACATTAAGCGGAGATTCAACTACATAAGGGATGAAGTTGAAAAAGGAAAGATATGTATTCGCAAAGTTCACACTGATCAAAACATTGCGGACCCACTCACGAAGCTCCTAGAAAGGCCAAAGCATGAAGGTCATACTTGTGCCTTAGGACTTCCATATTTTAGTGATTGTATTTGATCAAATTTTGTATTTGGATATCGGCAGCGCCGGCTCTTGGGTGGTGCAACCCGGACAACCGGCCGGGGCACCTAATTTTCGGGGGCATAAAATTATATATATATATATATATGTATATATTTTTTATATTCCTTTATAGTATAGGAATAAATCTTAATCCCCGTATATATTGGGCCCAATTTTTGTGTTATCATAATCCATTTGTGGTATTGGGCCCAAACTAATAAAAAAAACAAAAAAACCAATCATAACTTAAAAATCGTTTGAATTCCATTATTCCATAATCCACAGAATTGCAGTTGACAGCCCAAAATCTAAAACCTAATTGACTTGTTGTGACCTACTTGGTTGTGAAGAACATAATCGAAGGGGAGGAAGACCAAAGTGCCGAATAGAAGCTAAAGCTTGAAGAGTGAACTGTGAAGGACTGAACTCTGAAGGTATGTATATGTTATTTTTTTTGGGTTTCAACTAGTTGTCTAGTTTATATATCGATTATTTTATTTGATTAATCAATTGCTTGTGTATGTATCTTACCTACTAGTACTATCATCTATCCTTATACATCCATTACAATATACAGAATATAATTATATAAAGTATTGTGAGGACCATATTGATAGCTAGTTTGCCACAGTCCATGGCCACCACTCCCAATACAATAATTCAATTATGAATTATATTTTTATATATAATATATAAAGTATTGTGTAATTGAATATAAATAATATTTTTGTTTTAAAATAATAGGAATATGCCTCCTAAACAATTATCCGGTGCTCAAAAACGTAAAAAAAGAAAACGAGATGATGCAATAAAAAATCTCAAGCCGGTGCTATGCATAACTTTATACAAAAACCGGCAGTTGAAAAGCCTAATGAAGAGAAAGAGGTTGAAGAGAAAGAACATGCTAATGAACAAAATCATGCGGAAGTAGTACATGAAGAGCCGGAAGAGGAAGACCATGTTGAGGCTAATATAAACGAAGAGCATGTCAAGCATAATCATGTTGATATATTTGATCCAAGAAGGTGGGAAGGACTTAATTCTGACGAGATTAAACTTTTGGTTAAGAAAGGTCCTAAAAGAGATAATAATATAGTAAATGGTCCGTATGATAAGCATAAAAGACGATTTTCATCAACTCTATATACAAGAACTTTATCAAATTTGGAGAAATGTGATCGCCCATGGCTAGTATATTCGATAGAGGTAGACAAGATATTTTGTTTCTGTTGTAAATTGTTTAGAAAAGGGTTCCCGAATGGTAATTTGGATGGGGAAGGTTATAATAATTGGCACCATGCTTCCACTAGTGTCAAAAACCATGAAGTTTCCTTGGATCATCTCACAAATATGAATAGTTGGTTTGATATGCGTAAAAGATTAAAGTTGAACGAAACAATTGATAAAACTCAGTATGAGCAATTCAAGAAAGAAAAAGACTATTGGATGCAAGTCCTTTTAAGAATCGTTGCATTAGTCAAGTTTCTTGCTAAAAATAATTTATCATTTCGTGGAACCAAAGAAAAGTTGTATCAAAAAGGTAATGGTAAATTGTTTTTTTTTTTACTTCAACCAAATTGTAACTAATTGTACTTCTTATTTGAATTTGTATCTAATAGGTAATGGAAATTTCTTGGGTCTTGTTGAAATGTTGGAAGAGTTTGATCCGGTTATAAAAGAGCATGAAATGATGAGGTTCATGTTCATTATCTGGGACACAACATCCAAAATGAGTTAATTTTTATGATAGCTCAGGAATTTAAAAAAGAAATCATAAAACAGATAAAGGAAGCAAAGTATTATTCAATCATACTAGATTGTACTCCAGATTCAAGTCACCAGGAACAAATGACTATAATTGTGAGGTATTTAAAGTTCTCTCCTAATTCGGTTACTGTTGAGGAGTCCTTTTTAGGGTTTTTGGATGTTAATGATACCACAGGGAAAGGATTATTTGATATTACGGTTGAGGAGTTAAAGTCTCTTGGTTTAGAACTGGATGATATGCGTGGTTAAGGTTATGACAATGGAGCAAACATGAAAGGAAAACACCAAGGAGTGCAAACGATATTTTTAAATGAGAATCCTAGAGCATTTTACACTCCTTGTGGTTGCCATTCACTTAATCTTACATTATATGATATGGCTACGATTTCTACTAAAGGAACAAGTTTTTTTTGGAAAGATCCAACGTATGTATACTATCTTTGCAAATTCTAATAATCAGTGGCAAATTTTGAAAGATAGTGTCAAATCTTGGAGTCTGAAGTCTTTGTCTCAAACACGTTGGGAAAGTCGTGTCGAAAGTGTTAAAGCTATTAAATTGCAACTTGCTGATGTACGAGAGGCTTTACTTGAAGTTGCTGAAAAAGATGGTGATCTTGGAATTGCAGATGAAGCAACTACAATAGCAGAAAATATTGGTTTTGACTTTTTGGTATCAATTGTCATCTGGTATGAAGTGTTGGACAAGGTGAATATAGTGAGTAAAAGGTTACAATCGAAAGATATGCACCTAGAGATTGCTATTAAAGAAATAAAGAGATTGATTGACTTCTTCAAGGATTTTAGAGAAAATGGTTTTTCAAAAGCGATTGATGAAGCTGAGAAGATTGCTTTTGAAATGGGTATTGACCCGAGAAGATTGCTTTTGAAATGGGTATTGACCCGATATTTGCACAAAAACGTGTAATTAAAAGAAAAAAAAGTGATGAGTGCTCAAGTAGCCAAGAAGCTTCATTTACTCCTCAAGAGAGTTTTAGAGTAAATTATTTTTTATATATTATTGATCAAGCTATTACTTCTCTTGAGACAAGATTTGATCAATTCAAAAATTATGAGAAATTATTTGGATTTTTGTTTCCACAAAACTTGAGGGGAATTGAAGATGAAGATCTTAAGTTATCTTGTAATTTTCTTAAAAGTGCGCTTAAGTTTGAAGGAAGATAGGATATTGATGGTGAGGAGCTTTATATGGAGTTAAGCTCATTAGACGCATTATATTCCATGGACTTTAGTAGCCCTATTGAAGTTTTGAAGCATTTGAACGAGTCCCAAGAAAATTTCCCAAATGCAAGGATCGCTTATAGAATATTGTTAACTATTCCAATCACTGTGGCATCCGCAGAAAGAAGTTTTTCAAAGTTGAAGTTATTAAATTCTTATTTACGATCCACAATGTCCCAAGAAAGACTTAATGGATTGGCGATGATAGCCATCGAGAGAGAAATCTTAGATAGTATAAACTGCGAAGAGATGATTAAACAATTTGTTGTCAAGAATGCTAGGAGAGCTTCACGAATCATTGGTTATACGTTAGATATTTTTGTATTTGAGTTTATTACTATATTTTTGCGTAGTAATTAACGAATGATTGGTTAGACATTTTGCTATTTTTATTGTTATAACGATTATGTCGATTAAAAGAATATCTTACATATTTCTTTACTCGTTAGGGCCTACGGGCCTTTTTTTTTTAATGCTCCGCCTAGGTATTTGAATTCTCGGAGACGGCCCTGGATATCGGAACAATTATTATTTTGTCTCAATCATATGGTTTTGGTTAGGATTATGCTTTTGAGTTATGTTCCATATTAGCATATTTAAATGCATGAATAAGTTAATTATTCTAAATGTCCGTAGTCGATCACATTTGTGGGAACAAATGTGAAGGTAAGACTATTATGAACTTGGATTGGTAGATATTCATAAGGTATGAATATAGAAAGGGTTTTTGCCAAGGTTCATAGATATTTATGGGATAAATATTGAACTGACCCGCCCTCAAATTTTACTGCATGGAATCCTTGTGATTTGTGGTCATAAGTAAATTTGATTGAAGGCGAACATCATATTATCTTCCGACCTAAGATACATATTGGGTCTTGATATTAACCGACTATTATACTTTGACTTAGTTTTTCACTGCTCTGAAATATGTCAGTACATAAGGCTAAGCTCAAGTATAGTACAAGGTGATAGTGAGAGACATATGTAGTCAATAGGGGATTTGTCCCTCTTAGTCGTTGAGAGTTAAATGTCTAAGGCCTGATAAGTCAAATCAACAGAGAATGATCACTCTGTGTCTCTGGATTTAACATGACATTTGAGACAAAAGGATAAATGATAGTTTCACCTAAATCATTTCAAGTAAGGGACTTGAAGGGGATGATGTTATTGAATGGCACTTCGTCATGCGTATTAGGGGTAGTAAACCGTTGTTGGGCGGTATTTGCTACTTGCATCAATCTTCTATGTATCTTGTGCAAGTGGGAGATTGTTGGAATCGATCTGCCCAAGACACATATTTGAGTTGATGTGGCTAGTACGTTATGATCCAAGTCGGGTCGTACCCAATAACAAGCTAGACAAACACCACGATATTTATTATTAGATATGATCTAGTTAATAAATATCAAACACTTATAATATTTGGAAATATGGTTTTCTAAATATTTTCACTTGTGTAATAAATTATATGGATAATTTATATTTGTGAGATGTTATTTAAATTGGTTAAATAACAAATTTTGCATGTTACTTGTTTTATGAAATGTTAAATAAACATGTTACAAGTAAATAATAATAATTTGGTTTAAAAGTTTTGGAGGGAAAACACCAAAGGGGCCGGCCCCCTTCCCCCCCCCCCCCCCCCCTCTCTCTTGTTGTCGCTTTATTATCAAACATGCAATAACCTTGATTGGGTTAGAGTGTTGGACACACATAACAACTCTTACACCTTCTCTCACACACACAAGAACTCTCATCTCTCTCCTTCTCTCGGACAAACAAGAGGAAGAACAAGGGAGGCTTTGCAAAGTGTAAATCCTAGCAAACTTGGTGTTTTGTTTATTGGCTTGAAGAGGTATACAAGCTTGAGGTTTTCTCGTTTGAAGATTCGTCATTCACTCATTCATCCCCTTCTAATTTCTGGAAATTAAAAGGTATGTAAACTAACACCCTATGGTTGTTATGATAGTATGTATATCGTATATGGATCTTGGATTGGGTTTCAATATAAAACGGGTTTTATGTGTATTCGGTAAACAAGATTTAAAACTAATTATTTCCGCTGCGTTTTTCTAAATATAGGGTTTATTTGGACTTCGATAATCTTGTAAAAACCCAACAAAAACAATGTTTTTTTTAGTATACTAGGTTATTAAACCGTGTACGACACAGGTGGAAATATTGAAATTTTCGAACAAACAGTTGTCATTTGAAAGGACAACATAAGTTGTTATATTTTATTCGGCACGACAACATACTTTAAGTTGTAAATAATATTGGTACGAAAACAAATAATTATGAAATACAAAGATAAACCCAAATAACATTCAAATTACAATCTTTGAAAACATAATCAAAAGTCAAAAATGTAAAATTCATAAGCTACTAAAAAGACTTCCTTATAAACCATATTTGTTCTTTATTTGTAACATTGTCTTCCTTGTTTAATATAATAATTTTAACACCACTCTCCGCTCTTGATAAATCTACCTAGAGTTGTCTATCTTTAAACACCGGGTCTCGGAGATATATGTCAACTCTTGCTAAAGATTGACCTTGACTTTTATTAATGGTTATTGCAAAACAGACTACAACTGGAAAAAACTACATTCTCTTCAATTTAAACGAAAATTTATTAACTGAAAGTGTTAACCACAACGAATTATATAAGTGCAATAACAGTATTAGTATCCGAAATAACTTTTACTTCAAGAAAACGCCTACCCAAATTAATTATTCTCAATCTAGTTACATTACTCAAACCGTTCTTTCTATCCATATTCCTTAGTAACATTATTGTCACACTAACTTTTAGAACCAATTTATGAGTCAAATTAATTTTGGTCTTTTTGATTATATTTAGCATAATGTGTTTATGAAAATTTTAGTTCAAATTAAAATATAAAAAAATTAATTTGTATGATCATACTTAAAAACTAAAAAACTGCTTTTTTTATATGGACCACAACTAAATTTGTGAATTTTGTTGCTAACTATGGAAACAATATAAATTGAGTAAACCAAATATTTTGTTTTTTTATGCGTAATTAAAAATTGTTCAAATATAAAAGATGGAAACTTTGTTGAGATTGGAGACTATTAAAAACTACAAAAGAGTTGTCAAATTCGGTTCTTAAAAAAGGAAATAAATAAATATATAAATGATTGGAATGTATCATTAAAATTAAAGATGATGATTATTTAGCATAAATAAGCAATTATAGTGAATATTTAAGATTATATTTGTAAATACAAAGACGATTACAAGTAAACTAATAACCCACAACATTCGTCTCATTTATCCAAATAGTATAAACTTTGAAATGAATGATAAATTTGTATTGCGAATCTCTTGTACTTGGCTGCTGCAAATTCGAATTACTTCTAACAAATGTCAAACTGGAAAAAAATATATACATAGTAACTTACCATCATGAAAAAAAATTCAACTTTTCAGTTAAAATTTCTAACTTTTAACTTTAAAAGGTCATATTCGTTTCGTAAATTATACATATTCCATACACTTTCTTTTAAGCTAGTTTTTCGTTAAATATTGCTCATGACTGGCTCATATTTTAATTTTTCTAGCTTCAAGAGACAATGAGCTATGATTATAAAATAATTATCAGAAATATGTGTGGTTTATTTTAGGCATGCATCTTGATAATTAAATATAATTATAAATTGGACAAATATAAAAATGAAAACTTTCCTGCGGTTGGAAATTATCAAAATCTTTTAGAAGTCATTGAGAATTGGTCAAATAATGTTTGTTGATATTGTGTAAGGCCTCATTCCCGGTGCCCTACTTTCGCGAAATATAAAACTTCAATCATTCAATGTAAAACATTCAACTCTTATCTTTAAACATAACATAAACAATCGTATATAAAACATCATTTTTTCCATCTTAGATGACAGCCGTTAAATCTATGTCTTGTGCCATCCTCATGCTAGCTCTTTAAACCTATTTACATGCGTGCATACTAAAATTCAGCTACGGTGAGTGAGTTCTAGTTAATCAAGCAACTTACCATACAACCATTACATGCATTTATATACGTGTCCAAAGACACACAATCATTCATCTAACCTGCTCACCTTAACACTAACCCTTTCACTGCACCTACGTCTTAACCATTTGTTTACAGACGCACGTAATGGCTTGCCCTCCCACGTACTTACGTCATGCCACTTTAATAACGAAGGCACCTAGAGGCTTGTCCTCCCACTTACTTACGTCATGCCACTTTAATAACGAAGGCATGTAGAGGCTTTTCCTCCCTCGTACTATCATCATGCCACTTGCACCTTTACCAACCCCTTCCACTTCTACCACCCTCTAACCCTACTTATCTACAACAAACTTCCTATAAATACATCATTTACATAATAAGAAAGTCACATCATAACATACATGTACATTAAGGATTCTTCACAACATTCATCTAGCAATCATTCTCCTTGGCGATACGTGCAATATCCGAAGATCGTTCACGCATCAACAAGCATTCCTTCATAACCTCAATATAATAACTATCTCATATATCATTTGTAGCACACACTTACCCTTAAGGTAAGTGTATTAACACTTCACATTGAGTATGCACACAGACCCGAAAACATAGCAAGGAAATGGGGCTAGAAACTCACCTGTTTCCGGTCCTGATGAGGGTTATGTCCTTCCTTTGCAATGTGCGACTGACTGTGTAATAAGGCACATAAATCAATTACTACTTCTAGAGTTCGTTTGCTTTATTGTCCTTTCTTTCTAAGTCCTACTCATTTTAAACGTTACTTTTTATTATTACTTTTTTACTTATTCTTATCTTAACCTTCATATAAGTCCATATCTATAGCTTACATGCGTATACGTTGTATATCTTTCGTTTATTTGGAAAAATCACTTATGTCTGTATAAGTTTTTGGGTGTGTAAGTCATTTACCGCATAAGTCAACCTAGTGTATAAGCTTATATGCCCGTATAAGTTATACGCCTTATAACTTATACGCTACGTATAAGTTTTAGGCATAAGTGACTTATGTGTTCTTAGTACTTATACGCTGATCATACATACATGGCATACATAAATACACATCGATCATACTTACAAGTTGAACCTACTTATACGCTACATATACATACACATTACATATACATATATGTTAAATGTACATATACGCTGCATATACTTATACGTTACATATACACATACGATGCGTATACATACACGTTACATATACATATACGCCCCATAAAACGCCCCATATACATACACGTTACATATACTTATACGTCGCACATACATATACGGAGAATATGCTTGTACCCCGTATATGTGTAGGTCAGCCTCCTTTATCGTGTTTTTAGGGTTTTTCTTCAATCCCGGCACCGTCGGCCACCGTTAACCACCATGGTTGGCCGAAGTTTGATCGTTTATGACCCAGGTAGCTTCGGGGTGTCCAGATCTGAGCTAAGGTGGCCCTTAAGCTTGTTTTTGGTTAATTAAACACCCGAATAAAGCTAGATCTACAGTCAAACGGCTCATTCGGCATCACGGGGCTGTAGTGGCAGGTTCTAATATGTTGGGTCAGCTGAGATAAATGATTTCTTACCTTCGGTTGGTCTTGGTTCGCTGAATAGAATAGAGTAGAGAATGTTTGGCGTAAGTGTGTGTTTTTGATAGTGTAGGCTATGGTGTAAAATGAAAGAGATGAAAAGGACTTAGGGTTTAAGGGGTATTTAAACTCCCAAAGCCCATGGACCTTAGGCCCATCTTCATTCTTAAGTCCATAATTAATTCTATCTATTATAGCCCACCATATTTTTTACCTTTATTATTATATTATTATTATTCTACTAACTCAATTAATTCTTCCGTCGTAATTAATATTTTAATATAATATATGGAAATTCCGGGATGTTACAAGTCTAACCTCCTTAAAAGAGGTTTCGTCCCTGAAACCTAATTGGTTACCCCAACGGGTTTACTTCCTGCTCTTGCCCTTTCATAAAACGTCCTAACTTTCTTGCTTACCGTTTTATCTTTTGTCTACACAATCATCATGATCATGGGTTTTAGCTTTCTCATGTAGCTTTACCATGAAGTTCCCCCAATATTCTTTATCACACTATAAAAGGCACATTATCCTAATCATTATCGTCTACTTTTGGCTCACTAGGTCAGGATTATTGGTCAATCACAAGTCATTTATAAGAAAATAGAAAGAAATCATTCAAACATAGGTTCAAATTGTAACATAAAACACCAATTAACAAACATTAACATAAAACAAATTGTGGCAGGACACTTATTCTTCTGCAACCTTCTCGGTGGCTGATAGACCATCCTTTTACGCGTCTTCCCTTCTTCCCTCCATCGTTATGGCTTCTCCACAATACCTAGCTATGTAACCTGGCTTACCACATTTGTAACATTTCTGGTCATCGGTGCATTCACGAGAGATATTCCCCTTCTTTCCGCATTAGTAGCATTTGTTTGAACAAGCCTTGCATTCTCCCAGGTGCATCTTCCCGCACACTTTGAATGTTTCCTTGCCCGCAATCATCTGCGCCTTCTTCCTTGTACGCTCTACGGCATATACAGGCCGTTTGGTTCCTTTCTCTCCTCCTTTATCTTCCACTTCCACATCATCCGCCGCCAGGTCATTATAAATCATCTCTGCTAACTCAAATGTGGAGTCAAAGGTAGCAGGTGTGTTAGCCATAACTAACGTGCCGACAGTCTATGGAAGTCCCCGGACGTAGCACTTTATCTGTTTCGCTTCAGTGTTCACCATATCCGGCACCATCCTGGACATGCGGTTGAACTTAGTGGTGTACTCGCGATGCGTCATTTTTCTCGCTTTCAAGTTCAGAAATCTCATCTCTGTTCTCGCCACTTCAGTATCAGCACAAAACCTTTTCATCACCATTTCATTCAGATCTTCCCACCTCATGGCCTCTATCTCCTCTGTCGTCTTCCTTTATTCCATCGTTTCCCACCAAAACATCGCCTCGTCGCCAAAGGACTGGGTGGCCAATCCCTTTGCTTGATCCGAACGGCAGTCGCTAATCTGGATAACCTTGTTCATCAATCACTGTTATCCATTGGAGGGTATTTGTCGCGTCCTCCAAGCCAGTTAACTTCGGTGGGTCACATCCCTTGAATGATATGTAGCTGCATCCACCTCGTCTCTCTCTTCCCTTATAGAATCTTACCAAAAGAAATTCGCTCGCTTCACCTTTCTCATTCTCATCACCCTTCTTAACACTCTCCATTATCTTCTCAGCAGTCCTTACATGGCACTCAGCAAACCCTTCTGGATGCATGTTCTTCACTTCAGCAGCTACAGCTTGAGCAATGGCGGCTTGAACAGCAGGATCAAGTTGATACTCCTCATTGTTACTCTGGTCCTGCTCTATTTCTCTTCCTTCTTCCCTCGAGTTAGTAATCAGTTCTTCAGAAGCTTCCCGGGTAATATGTGGCCTACCACGACGCCCCGTACGACCTTCTTGACCCACAACCTTTCTTGCTCCATCCATTGGTATTCTATAGGGAAACACAAACGTCATCACTTAAGGAACTATTTAGTACAAGGATAGTAAGGCTAACAGGTAATAACAATGGCCAGCTGTGATTAGCTGATCACGTTACTCTCGGTGTCCTATACACTTCCCTTTGTGAGTCCACTTGTGCTAGGTTATACTTTTAAGTAGTTAATCAATCAAACAATCATAGGGATTTAGGGTTTAAATAGATTACTTAAACTTGATTAACAAGACAAACTAGGTCCTAAACAAACCCACAAAAGACAAAAGTGTCGTGGCCAACAACAGTCAAATGTCAAGGCAGCCCCTAGGGAGCCGCGCTACGTGAACACCAAGGCCTAGGTGTCCGCGCGGTGTGGCCATGTCATTTGGCTAGTTTTTCGTTTTCTAACTCACTTATCTTCAAACGTGTATACCAGCTTCATCTGAATCTCGTTTGAGCTCATTTCTTCTTCCTTAAACTCGTTTTTTCACTCTCTTCAACATGGGACCTATCACATTCACAAACATGTAAATTCACGCAAATACAAATGATATCCGTTAACTTTTAAGCACAAAATGACATAGAAAATAGCAAGGAAAAATGTGTGTTTCACATCACATCAAACATTCCCACACTTGAACCTTTTTCGTCCCTGAAAAAGAAGTATGCACAGGATCATAACCGATATATAGTAGTAACTCAATTCGTGATTTCTTTTTCAATATTCAAAAACATTATCAAAACATTAACCGCTATTGCCAATGTGTTTGTCTACTTTAAACCCATGCCATTTCCATACGCAACGAGACAAATAACTTGTGATGGTTTTTAAGTTTATATGAACTAGTGGATGCCAAGATTAATAAATATCTTTCTTTTGCTCGGTTTTACCGATCCGGAACCACCTCAAGTTGACTTAAACGTCATATCTAACTGAATAAAACAGAATATAACATTTAAGCAAAACTGAGACGATCAAGGATATTGTTTATCCACTTAAATTTAAGCATTAAGGTCTACTAGGCAGCCACTTAGATACTCAATTAAGTGCAATTAAGAACTAAATAGCTAGTGTTCCCCACTACATAGCATACCCACGTTAACAAGCAACACACAGGACCATCACCATCGGTGAGTATACACGAATTCATCTGTGGGATTACATATGACGTGAGCCTTGTGGTCTGTTTCTTAATAGTAATAGGACGCGAGCAAGGAGACCACATATGGCTAACAACGTCATTGATCAAGTCAGTAATGTAATTTGTACTTTAAAGCACGAGTGATCAAGTTTTATAACTTATGATTTGGCAATAAATTGTATACCGACCCATAGTCTCCGAATCCTAGAGCATCCCATCAATATAGGATTTAAGGTTATAAAACCATACACCGATGAAGTGTCTACCACTAAAGCTAGAAGTATGTTTTTGTATGTTGATATCACGGGATAACTAGTTACCCTAACGTTAAACCTATACCCAAGCATCGTATTTTAGTATTCAGATTTTCATAAAAAATTAGCAATCAAATCAAATATGTGGCTTGAGTATGGCCTAGGCTTTCATCCCATAATTATTTTATGCATCCCACTAAAGTTCAAGTACACTAAGATTCAAATAAAGTCAAACATGTACTGTCTATACCAACTAAAGAGCTGAGCCTACCGACACATCCCAAATTATATGCTTTGATTTAAAAACTCATTTTTCTTTTAAGAATTCAAGAGTAATAATGATTGGTAGTTAATATCATTTCCTGTTTAATGCAAAAAATGAAAACAAGGGACAAAAAAATTTTAAAATCTTACCTTTTTAATCAAATTTTCTCTTAAACCTTTCTTTAGTTTTATTTTTGTTATTTGTTAGTACATTTAAAACATCAATTCCATATCCCCACACTTAAATTTCACATTATCCGCAATGTGAGACAGAAAAAGACAAAAATAAAATAATAAAAACGGGAACAGATTCCCCTGGTAAACAGTAGTGGTCGTGTGTCCTGAGTCATATTCCATGCCCTTCAATTCGAACGCAAGCCACAAACTCAAGTGCTCTCTACCAAACTATCACTCACGAATGAACACGCCTCCTCTAAAACAAGTGGCATCCCCACACTTGTTTATAACCATCTCATCAACCCTCATCAACCAACCATTGAACCACCTGCAAACAAGAAAAGAAGGAACTGGAGTATCGGAGAAACAAACCCAAAACTAAAACAAAATAAAACGAAAATATTACCGAGTTGCCTCCCGGGAAGCACTGAGTTTATATACGAGTCTTCAGCCGGACTCACTCCCTAAACCTCAATCAAGAGGCTTCTCATTTATCCGCTTCCCATAAATGCTCCTCAACACTCTCCGTTTACAATTAGTAGGGAAGAAACCAACTGCAACACTCATGTGGTCCTGAAAATCTGAATTCAGCTTGAACCACCAATTCTTGAATTCCTCCGAAAATGATTCAGTAAAGTGAGGTGGGGAATTCAAACTCGTTATCAAACCATGATCCTTGACCCCAGATATCCTCATTCTAATTCTTTTAGCCAACTTTTTAAACCTCGACACGTCCCGAATGGAGATTAAGTACGGTTCATGTTTTGGTTTTTCACAATCAAAGTGAAAGGGAGGAAAGACTAAATCACCAACCACCTCATGGCTCTCCTCACATGGCTCCTTCTTGATTCCCGTACTTGGCTCGTTATAAAATAGATCTTCAAGCAACTTTAAATCGCAAGTGGGTCAAACTTTCCTTCATCTGTATCGGTAAAATCCATCAACTCTTCACCAAACTCTCCCCTAAACTCGTACCACCACGAGGGAACACATTCCATCTCCGCATCTTCAAATTCGATAATCGGCTGAATAATTTGTGACTGACTCATTAAACCAAGCCGGATGCCATCAAAAGCTTGTTGGGTCGGAAATGGGGCATTTGGATTTATATCATGGATGATGAGTAACCAATCAAACATTACCTCATCCGGATCTGGTATTTTCTCAATGAATTCACCAGATGAGTTTTCGTAACCCAAGAGATTCCCCCCTTAAATCAACCATCAAATGTAATCGGGGTTTCACTCGATTTTTCTCTTTGCAATCCAAAATCCTCTGTATCTCCATCTGCCAAATGGTGTAACGTTTTTGTTCTTTGAATACATTCCCGTAAGTCTCCATTTACTACACACTTAAACAGAAACAGATCACGGGCACAAGATAGTAGTAGACGAAAATTAATTAAAAATATACAATTAATAACAAGATAAAATACAAACCAAACTAAATATATTAATCTGGATATATGCAAAAATACAAAAGGCAAGTCCCCAAACTTGGGTCGTTCTCTAATCGCCTCAAACCGAGTCCCCGGCAACGGCGCCAGAAATTTGATATGAGAAAAGCTATATATAAATATTAATAACTAATTCTAGCAACTAAACACTAAGTCTTAAATTTATTAAACCAAACAAACCTAACTAAGCTTCACACAAACGGAAAGTGTACCGGTCGCGTAGCAGCAAGTCTAATGGAAGTCCAGATGTCGAACACAAAGACACGTGAGAACAGCTAAGATGGTTAACCCTAATTTAATATATTTATCTTAATTATTTAAACTAACTTAATTTACTTAACTAATCTTAACGAACTTAACGGGAACTAACGATAATAAGAAAACGAGTCACCTATGTAAGATGACTTAATGGTCGTAAGATGGCACGGGTGCTAACATGTGGTTGAAACCAGAGTTTTAAAGATGAGCTAACATAGATGAGGTCAAGGCACTGGGTCACTACGGTCAGTTTTACCAGAAAACCCTAACAATATCTAGATAGCTTTTAATTCGTGGTTGTTAATCTACGTACCCTAATAACTCATCACTTGGTCCATGTCTAAGTTACATATCTTACTAAGTCTCGAGCTATTACAAACCTAGGAGAAGAGGGGTAATTCGATACTACGGACAAAATAACTCCACTTACAAACTTAACATAGTCGACAATGGGAAAACCGCACATGGTCTCGCAACGACTAACCCGATCAATTAACTAGCAAGATAGGCCGACACCTAAGGTCTTGGTCCAACTCAAAGGTGATAAACCTACTAATTTGAATGACTTACGAAACATAAACCCTAATTATATGCCTACCATAATCAATCAACACACAAAGTATTAACCAAAACATGCAATTATGCCTACACGAAACTAATTCATGCAATAATCAACCACACGGGGCACATGAAATCTGAGATACATCTATAGTAGCAGGTACACAGAATAATATCACAAAATATGAACTTTACAACAGAATAACAATCAACCACTTGTTAAGCACCCTATACTTGTGATTTTAACCTATATAGCCAATCATAATCAATGAACAGCATATGAACTAGATATAAACGATAAACATGTTAATTAGAATCTGATTACAAAAGGTTTGAATGTCTAAAATCCGAAAACGAACGCACAAACGTTAAAACAAGTGTAACATCCCGTTTCACGTTCGGCTAATAAAATAATAATATTAATTGTTATGAGTTGGGATTGTTTTGGGTTAAGTAAATATGGGTAATGGACTTGGGTTAATAAGGAAGGAAGAAAGACCATGGACTTAAGCCCGTGACCTATAATATATAAACAATAGTTATTCAGTAATCCATCCATTTACTCATTCCATACACCATCAAAAACACACACTTAAGCTCTCTCTCTCTCTCTTTCCCTTATCTCTAGCCGAAACAACCAAGAGAACCCGAGCATCGATCCGAGGTAATAACGTTAGGATAATATGGATCCAAAATCACTAGATCTAGTCGCAAAACGATGAACCGACACCCTTAACTGTTAAAGTCACAAGATTCATATAGAATCGGGTATAAACCGATCAAAAGACAAGTAGCTCAGATATGGATCGAACGGGACGAAAAACGGTGAATAATGGTGCGAAAATACGTTTTTCCATTCACCGCCCGTTTTTCTGGCACGACGACGCCGGAAAGGCGGCGTACGAGGTTAAGCATGTTAGAGAATGTTTCCGACATTCTCCGACCTAACCCTAATTTGTTACAGAAAGAATAACGAATTAGCTACATTCATTTAGCCATTCGTTAAGCAATTCGTTATGACGAAATGACGAATGAACCATCATTCGTTATAAAGGTCAATTCGCTATAAAGTTCAATTCGTTATAAAGGTCAATTTGTTATAAACGCCAACTCGTTATAAAGGTCAATTCGTTATAAAGTCCAATTCGTTATAATTGTTAGTCCATTCGTTATAGGGGTTCATTCGTTAAGAAATAACGAAGGAGCCTCCTTCGTTAACGAACTGGATAACCAATTAATGTTGAACGAATGACATAAAGGTCCATGGACTTAGGAAAAAATATATTAATACAAAGAAGCCCTTGAACTTTATGAGTTAGCAAATAAAATAATAAATTAAGAATTCTAATGAAAATTGTGTTAAGGTAGTTAATGTAAATTGTGACATGGCAGCTCGACCCTAGCCAGGGGCTCTGCCCCTTGGACCCAGCTATGCCACTAGAACCCTACTGCTAGGGGTGCTGCCCCCGGACCCCCGTTTGTAGAGGGTTATAATTAAACTAGAAATTTGATATGGGTAGTGATAGTAAATTGATACGTGTAATTGTTATACAATTAGTCGTGCACAGCTAAAGAAAGGATTAACCATTAACGGTGAACGTAACAGGACTCAGGTGAGTTTCTAGCCCCATTTCCTTGCTATGTTTTCGGGGCTGTGTGCATACTCAATGTGAACGTTAATACACTTACCTTAAATGGTAAGTGTATGCTATAATGATTAATGTGATAGTATGTATGAATGTTATGAATGAATGTTTGTCGGTGCGTGAACGATCTTTGGATATTGCACGCATCGCCGGGGGAGGTGAGTTAGGACTAATGTATGGATGATAAATGAATGATTATGAGTATGTATGAATTATATAGTTAAATGTATGTGTAAAGATGTGTATGAATGGTTGAAAGGAAGGAATGGACCAGACCCTACTAATACCTGAAATAGAAGGGACCAGGACCTAATAATATCTGAGATAGAGAAGAAAGAGACCAGACCCTAATAATATCTGAGATGGTAAAGATAGTTATGAATGTATTATGAAAGTATGAAAGTGTGATGATATGAAAGAATGTATGAATGAATGTATGAGAGTACGAAAGAAAGAAAGTATATATATATATATATATATATATATATATATGTATACGAACGAAAGAAATGTAACAGGCTAAGTATGTAATATGTATCTTCGGATACGTATGTATGTAAGTATGTGAATGTATAGTAAGTTGCCTTATTAACTACAATTCACTCAGCGTAGCTGACTTTTAGTATGCACGCAGGTGAATAGACTGAGACAGCTGGCTTGAGAGGGACAAGTGGCATGATCTGAAGAGGCTGGCATCTAAAGATGTGTCATGTGATTTGATATTATATGTTCTGTTATGTTTTAAATAAGACGAGTCACGAATGTTGTAATGAATGGTTGACTTTTATTAAATTATTCCGTGAAAGTTTAAATTAACTCTGATATTTAGAACTGTGTTTATGAGTTAATCCAACTCGAATGTAGGGCACGGGGGTCGGGGCCTTATAACAAGCAAAACCGACAATTGGTTGATGAAACTTGAAACCGGAAGCTCCTCCTGTTCGTAAACTTGTATGAAACTGATGTGGGATGGCTGGAATGATGTCTTTTTTGTGCATAGGGTTTTAGGGTTTAAATAGATTACTTAAACTTGATTAACAAGCCAAACTAGGTCCAAAAGAAGCCCACAAAAGACAAAATAGTCATGCCAACGAAAGCCAGAGGTCTGGGCAACCTCTAGGGCGCCGCGCTATGTGGCCACTAAGGCCTAGGTGGTCGCGCGGCGTGGCCATGTCATTTGGCTGGGTTTTTGTTTTCTGACTCGCTTATCTTCAAACGCGCATACCGGCTTCATCCGAATCCCGTTTGTGCTGATTTCTTCTTCCTTGAACTCATTTTTTCGCTCTCTTCAACATGGGACCTATCACATACACAAACATGTAAATTCATGCAAAAACATATGATTTCCGTTAAGCGTGTGTTACACATCACATCATATACGCGTAAGTGACTTATGCATTCTTAATACTTATATGTTGATCATACATACACGACATACATAGATACACGCTGATCATACTTACACATTGAACATACTTATACACTACATATACAAACACGTTTCATATACATATACGTTACATATACATATACATATACGTTGTATATACTTATACGTTACATATACATATACGCTATATTTACATACACGTTACATATACATATACGCTCTATGTAAATACACGTTACATATATTTATACGCCCCATATACATACACGTTACATATACTTATCCGTTGCACATACATATACGGCGTATATAATAGGCCCGTATAATTGCAGGTCTGTGACATTCATGACAAAACGAGGTACACTATATTCATTACGTAACAAGTAAACGATAAATCGGTTAATTCGTAGTGCTTAAACGAGTAACCGACCGATACTAATTATGACCCGTATACATACTAAGGGGTCATATACGAGTTATATATATGTTATAGAGGCTAACATATTGATATTTAGGCCCCAGTACGTTTAAAACTCTTTAAACGAAAAAGGTTTCGTTTATCGATACGCTATAAGCTTAAACGCAATCGTTAATATCAAAACAAGCATTGTAGCATCCGTTAAGCCGAAAAAGATTTATAAAACACTTATATGACATGTTCTAAGCAATCCGTGAAAATATTTTGGAATTTTACAACGAGTCAGTACGTTTTTCTTATTTTACAAAAATAAGCTGAAAAACACTCGTTTTTGCGCTATTTCTCACACCCGAATTAATTTTCTTGCGAAAAACCGAACCCGAACTAAATTTGAAGTGGGCTTTTCATGTTTGGGCTTGTATAATCAGAATTAATGGCCAAAACAGCCCATTATGGGCCATACCATAGTTCCGATCGGACAGCCCACCATATCTCACATTTTTTATATATAACTTATTCCTTAAGCATTGTTATTCATTTTAACTCTCAAAAATTTGAAGTCCAAAGCAGCTCCAACTTCTGCTCTATCAACTCTCCTTCAAAACTCTAGGTATTTTGATCATTTCATCATTTTTAACTTGATTTCATTAAGTTTAATAACATATAAACATGTTTTAATTGTTAAAAATCATAGTTAACCATGTAAAACTCTTTAAAATCATCCAAAAAAAATATATTTTGATGCTAATAACAGTTTCAAACCAGAAATATAATCTTTTTTGGCCATAAACACGGATTAAGGGGTTGAAACGGCATTTTTACGGTTAGAAAGTTCGGTTTGAACCCAAAACCGAAACCCTAATTATCAAGGCTGTTACATGGATGATTTATGCTTGGTTTGATGTTATATGATATGTAGATATACTGAGTTTGAAACCCGAGACCCGGGGAATCGTTTAAGCTAGCAAAACTCACCGAAAACCGACAAGGTAAACCCGTAACACTCGTTTAGGGGCTGTTTAGTATTAGATTGTGACGTGCTTGTTGTTAGCTTGTGAAAACTTTCAGGGACATTAGGGATCATATTAATGAGTCCCTGTTCAAATTTGGTAATTTTTCGATAAACGGAGAATATTTGGTGAATTTATTTCCGTTTATGAGCGTTTATTTGGGAAAAATAGCTAAACATATTGAAAAATTATGAAACTTGGTTTTGGAGTTTAATATGTGATGGTAAGATCACTGGTAAAGTTTTGGAATCATTGGAAATGCCTAAGTATGGTTTGTGCAATCATGGTTTAACCGAATTTTAACAGCCGAAAAACGCACAAAAAGGCATTTTGTCAAAAGAGTTAAGTTCTGGAGATTTTGCAGGGGCTATGTAATAACATTTAGGACATTTGTAAAAATTATCGGATTTTTCGGAGGTCGTTTGATATAAACGGGCCATTTATTACACGATTATAACCTATTAAATGAACTTTTATAAATAAATAATTAATCATAAAATTTCTGAAAATATTTTTATAAAATTCTCCATGTCTTAATGTATTTTTACAAAAATTTACATAATTTATATATAAGTACATATTTAGTTATGATTAATCAAAGATTTAAATTATAATTGTTTTAACGAAACCGGCAGTTTTGTGTTTAACGGACTGACTGGTATGTCAAAATGTCAAAAGTGGTCAAATATCATATTTTTGAATGATATTGATAAAAACGAACTTTTTACGAGAATTCCGGACAATTCGGGTGGATTGTACGCGTTTTGTATAATCAAACCCGTGTGAAAACGGAAACGAACCCTGCGATCAAACCAGACACCGAAACCTTAAAATTCTTTCATAAATCAAATCATTTTATCAATCAATATATTTACTTAAGTTTATGTGATCTTACCTAATCCCGAAACGTATAAACGATCAACTGGGCTAGGCTCGGGAAACGGTGAAACTGAGCCAAATCCAGTTTTAAACATTTCATAGTATACAACGTCACAATCTAAGACTATGGTCATGTTCTGGGCCTAACAGCTATACCCAGATTATCTATACAACCCGACTTAGCTTGAACACTGTACTAGTATTAACAATACGATACCGTTTATAGGAATCAGGCTATAAACGAGGCATCTGACTTATTGATACGTAATTTCCGTGCGAACTACGATAAGGTGAGTTTCACGACCCCCACTTTCTAAACTGTTTTACGAACTTTTGGGGTGAAAAGCATGTTTACATATACTGATATACTTGAAAACGTGTGATGATGTGGATTATCTAAGTACTAACACTTGACAAGTCCCCACAAACACAAGTGATTAACTTCGTGCCGGTGACGTGTGGATAGTACTATCGGTTTGACAAACCCAACTGACAGAGCCGGAGGGGTATGCCGGAACATATGTAAACCCAGTTGCACATTGTCATTATATTTTTACATACTGCTATGTGGTGTTAGACATAGTACATACTTGGGGCAAAATGGCTGTTAAATGCCAACGGGAGTGCATGGGCAGTGGAGGCCATGCGTTTTAGCTCGTTTCGGTTTCACTTGTGGCTTAGTATAATACATCATACACATACATATATACATACACACTGTAAACTTTACGAACTCGTGTACTGATTTCATTGACACTCGTGAAACTTGAAACTCACCAACTAGACGTAGTTGACCCGTTTTAACATGCTTTTCAGGTAAAGCAAAAGTGGAATGATTTGCTTACATGCTTGGTGTTAGAAGGAAAGTTGAATAGCTGTGAATAGACGCTGATATAATACTGAATAAGAAGCTCGTAAACCGGTTATGTGTTTTTCACCTATTTTGTAAACTTAGTACCTACCAATGTAATATGATGTAATTTAGCTGTTGAATCTCTTTATAAACAATGTGGTTGATACCAGTGTTATCTGTTACATTCCCGTATTACGCTTCCGCAACTACCTAGTCGGGGTGTGACAGAAGTTGGTATCAGAGCCATTGGTTATAAAGAATTAGGATGTCCCTTAGGATACCCTAAGATAACCGTAGGCTCGATTAACTCTGGGAATAAAATAATATTAAATAATATACACGAATGATTCTCGTGATGAACGCGAATGGATAAGTGGGTTATTATGGTCCGGAACGTAATAACAGACTTGTTTGTACGAGGAAATTCGAGAAGAAGTCGATAAACAATAGAATAGGTAAAAACAGCAACATATGTGTATAAAATATAATAATAGATAAATATCTGTGTATATAAACGATTATTTGTGCTTATGTGTATAAATACCTACATGTATTTTACTATGATTAATATAGAAGGATATTATTCTTATTACTAACCATTGTGCAGGAATATGTCAAGATCTACTGATCGTTTACCTAATACCCTACCAACAGGGCCTGAGGAGGAGGAGGAGGATCCGGAAGAGGAAACTGGGGAGGAAGCAGAGGAAATGGAAGAAGGTGCAGATGCGGTAATTCCTCACGAGGTACCTTCAGATCAACCCGACTTATCGGGTTACCGTTGTGACACCTATCCCCCTAGGGAATCCCCTAGGAATATTGCAGGACAGGGAGCTACTAGTGCTTATCATTCACCTGTTAGAGCACCCAGATCCCCTACTCCACCTGTACAGCATACACCAGTACCCCCACCCAGTATTAGAAACCGTCAGACCGCTCGCATTTCAGTGCGTCCACCTGAGCACACCTCTCCCCCACCTCGATCTACGTACCATAGGGGAGAAACATCACGTGTCCAGGTCACTGAGATACCTATTCCTACTTGGGGTTTACCCGCCCCGGTACCCGAGCCACCTCGTCATTCTGATTCAGCATGGTTTGGTTTAGCAACTGATCAGCTTTTAGAACAATCACATTCGATAAATAACCTAAACCAGCATAGACATGATATGCAAGATCACATGCGGTACATGCAGCAAGAAATCAGAATTGTGCAAAGATCCAGTGCTCACAGCCACGGGCGTCAGGATCGAGCAATGATTCTACTGGGGGTATGCTTAGCGGTTAATGCGGCCCTAGTGGCTGCTGTTGTTTGGTTGTGGCTTCATGTTACAAAGAATGGATAGGACATAATAGTTTAGCCTTATGTATATAGTCTTTTGATATCCCAAGCATTTTGTTACAGCGTGTTGGGCTGACTTGGGAGTTATTTGTGGTTTAGTACTATTTCAAGCACTGGCCCTTATCGGGTTAAGTCTACATGTCACTTAGTGACAAATTTTGATACGCATACACAAGCGCTGGCCTATACCAGGTTAAGCCTATGCGCTAATTTTGGATGCATATGTACAGTAATGATTATAATTAATACAAACGTGTTTTCTTTGGCATAGTTATGTGTTGTGAAAGTGTAATATCGTAAAGTTGTGCTGGTCATAGTGAAATGATATTGATTATTATATAATTGATTATTTTATAGAATGGCCCCGAAGAAAGCAAACCCTTTGTCTGAGGCGGAAGTGGCCGCAATGATTGCTCGTCAACTGCAAGCAGTGATACCAACAATTGTAGCACAAGTCACTGCAGGCATACGTGCTAACAATACTGTTAATCAACATACGAGCACCACCACGGCCACTGTTAATACACCTCCGCCGGACACTAATGTAGCCCCGGGTGTTACTACCCCGGTGAATACTGATAATGTCATAAATAATAATAACACTCTCCCAACTATGAATGTCACTGGGAACCCAGAACCTGTTGTGCACCCTGATAATATCCCGAACCCAAACCCTGTACCGGTTGTTAACACGACTAATAATGATAATACTCGGACCAATACCGATAATAACAATAATAATAACCGAGAACCCCCACGTCAGGAGTACTCATACAAACAATTTACATCATGTAAACCGATTGAGTTTAAGGGTATTGAAGGACCTAGCGGGCTGGTCAAATGGATAGAAAAGACCGAATCAGTAATTAATATCAGTGAGTGTCCACCGAACCGCGTGGTCAAATTTGCTACCAGTATGTTTCTAGACCAAGCGCTGATGTGGTGGAACACGGTAGTCCAAATAAGGGGACAAGATGCTATTAATCGTATGTCATGGACTGAATTAAAAACCCTCATGCTAGAGCATTTTTGTCCTAAAAGTGAGATTCAGAGGTTGGAACACGAGTTATGGAATCTGGAAATGAAAGGAGCGGACCATGTGGGATATACGAATCATTTTAACGAACTGTCCCGCTTAGTTCCATGGTTAGTTACACCGGAAGCGAAGCGAATTGAACGTTATATCTAGGGACTGACCCCTGCTGTGAGAAGTATAGTGAATTCAGTTGCCCACCCGACATTAGAAAGTGCTGTATCTCAAACGGGTGTCGTTACTTTTGATCTGATGAGAAGTGGAGTGATAAGGATGCCAGGTGAAACAACAAGTTTAAAACGAACTGATTATGGGACAAGAATGCAAGGAAACCTTCAAAACAAGAGGGCTCGTCCGAATACCCGAAGTTATGCCATGACCAGTTCTAATGTAAAACAAGAGACCTATAAAGGGAAGTTACCGAAGTGCAGAAGATGTAACTTTCATCATGTGGGTGATTGCAAACCGATCATTTGTCAAAAGTGTGGAAGAACGGGACACTATGCCCCCAACTGTAGAACCCCCACCAACACTGTTAACCGTCCACCGCAATCAACTCAACTCCCTCGACCTCAACCAACCCGCCCACAACTCAACCAACAAACCCCACCTACCACGAACATCCGTGCCTGCTATGAATGTGGCAGTACGGAACACTTTCGGAGATACTGCCCCAATTTGAACCCGGGTACAGTGAGAAGGCAGAACCAAGCACAAGCATCAACCTCCAATGCAGCTAGGGGACGCGCGTTTGTATTAGGACCGGGTGAAGCGCGTCATGATCCGAATGTGGTGACAGGTACATTCTTAGTTTCGGGTCAGTATGCTTCAGTTTTGTTTGATACGGGTGCCGATAGAAGTTTCATATCTGTTAACTTCTTACCTTTAGAAAATATGCCGGTTAGTGAACTAACAAAACCATATACTATAGAACTCGCTAACGGTAAGTCTATACTTGTTAACCGAATAGTCCGAGACTGTTCCCTTATCCTAAACGACCACCCATTCCTTATTGATTTACTTCCAGTGGAATTGGGAAGTTTCGATGTTATAGTCGGTATGGACTGGCTATCTAAGTATAAAGCTGAAATTGTCTGTAAGGATAAGACCGTTAGAATACCTCTTTCGAATGATGAAGCTATGATTGTTCAAGGTGAGAAATCTGGTACAGTACTGCTTCTCGTATCCCAACTTAGGGCATTAAAGTATTTGCGCCAAGGCTGTACATTATACTTGGCGAGCGTAACAGTTAAGGAACCCGAGGAAAAACGAATGGAAGACATCCCAGTGGTACACGAGTATTCAGATGTATTCCCCGATGAGTTGCCTGGTTTACCACCGACCCGACAAGTTGAATTCCGTATTGACTTGATACCGGGAGCAGCACCCATTGCTAAGGCACCTTATCGACTTGCACCTTCTGAAATGCAAGAATTGTCCAACCAGTTACAAGAATTACTGGACAGGGGTTTTATTCGTCCTAGTTACTCACCGTGGGGAGCACCAGTGTTATTTGTAAAGAAGAAAGATGGGAGTTTTCGAATGTGTATTGATTACCGGGAATTGAATAAAGTGACTATAAAGAATAGATACCCCTTACCTCGAATTGATGACTTGTTTGATCAGCTCCAAGGTGCGAAGTATTTTTCAAAAATTGATCTTAGATCTGGTTATCATCAAGTAAGAATTCAGGAAGAAGACGTACCAAAAACAGCTTTCCGAACTCGGTATGGTCACTATGAATTTTGGTTATGCCGTTTGGGTTGACAAATGCACCTGCAGTGTTTATGGACCTCATGAACCGAGTTTGCAAACCTTACCTTGAGAAGTTTGTGATAGTGTTTATCGATGACATTTTGATATATTCGAGAAGTAAGGAGGAACACGAACAACATTTGCGGGAAATCTTAAAATTATTGAGGCAAGAGAAGTTATACGCAAAGTTGTCCAAATGTGAGTTTTGGCTACAAGAAGTACAGTTTTTGGGACACATTGTGAACCATCAAGGGATCCAAGTAGACCCAAGTAAAATTGAGGCCATTAAGAATTGGCAAGTGCCTAAGTCACCAAGAGAAATTCGTCAATTCTTAGGACTAGCCGGGTATTATAGAAGATTCATTGAAAACTTTTCAAGTATTACACAACCTCTAACCCTCCTAACTCAAAAAGATCGAGCATATGAATGGGGAGAAGAACAAGAAATGGCCTTCCAAACGTTAAAACAGAAGTTATGTGAGGCTCCAATATTAAGCCTTCCAGATGGAACTGATGAATTGGTGGTATATTGTGACGCATCTCGTAAAGGTTTAGGATGCGTACTGATGCAAAGAAAGAAAGTAATAGCATATGCTTCCCGACAATTAAAAGTACATGAAAAGAATTATACGACCCATGATTTGGAATTGGGAGCAGTTATCTTTGCATTGAAGATTTGGAGACATTACTTGTATGGCACTAAATGTACCATCTATACTGATCACAAAAGCCTACAACACATATTCGATCAGAAAGAGCTAAACATGAGACAAAGGAGATGGGTAGAACTGTTAAATGATTATGATTGTGAGATTAAATACCATCCGGGTAAGGCCAACGTAGTAGCCGATGCTTTAAGCCGAAAAGACAGAATCAGACCATTAAGGGTACGAGCACTCGGAATGATTGTTCAAAGTAGCCTAATCGAACAAGTTCGCGTTGCACAAGATGAGGCCTTAAAGGCAGATCAGCTAGAAAAAGAAGAACTACATGGAAATGAAAGGAATTTTGAGAAGAAAATTGATGAAGTATATTATTACAAAAACCGGGTCTGGATTCCAACACTTCATAAACTCCGAAAGTTGATTCTTGATGAAGCACACAAATCCAAATATTCTATTCATCCAGGTACTGATAAGATGTATAAGGATGTTAAAGAATTTTACTGGTGGCCTGGTATGAAAAAGGATATAGCCGTGTATGTAAGTAAATGTGCAACATGTGCAAGGGTAAAGGCGGAATATCAAAAACCTTCGGGAATGTTACAACAACCCGAAATCCCACAATGGAAATGGGAACAAATTACCATGGACTTTGTGACACACCTTCCTAAAACCTCTCGAGGACACAACGCAATTTGGGTAATTGTGGACCGATTAACCAAATCCGCACACTTTATTCCCATCCGTAACAACTACACCACCGAAAAACTCGCTCAAATTTACATCGATGAAATAGTATCTCGACACGGAGTACATCTTTCGATTATTTCCGATCGAGACAGTCACTTTACTTCACATTTCTGGCAAGCAGTACAAGAAGCCTTGGGAACCCGAATCGACCTAAGTACGGCTTACCATCCCCAAACTGATGGTCAATCCGAACGAACCATCCAAACCTTAGAAGATTTACTTCGTGCTTGTGTACTGGACATCAAAGGGAATTGGGATCAACACCTCCCGCTCATTGAATTCTCTTACAATAACAGTTATCACAGTAGTATACAAGCAGCACCTTATGAAGCTCGATACGGGCGAAAATGTAGATCACCACTATGTTGGACAGAAGTGGGTGATACTCAAATTTCAAGATCCGATTTAATTCAGGAAACCACCGATAAGATTCACCAGGTTAAACAAAAATTGAAAGCTGCCCGTGACCGACAAAAGAGTTATGCCGATGTTCGCAGAAAACCGTTATATTTTGAAATAGGTGATAAGGTATTTTTAAAAGTAACGCCATGGAAGGGTGTTATAAGATTTGGAAAGACTGGTAAACTAGCCCCGAGATACATCGGACCTTTTGAGATTGTCGCAAAAATTGGTCCCGTAGCTTACCGATTAAAACTACCCTTAGAACTGAGCACTATTCATGACGTGTTTCATGTATCGAATCTGAAAAAGTGTTTGACTGATGAAACGACAATAGTACCACTGGAAGATGTTCAGATCAACGAAAAGCTCAACTTCGTAGAGGAACCGGTAGAAATTGTAGACGGGAAAACCAAACAGTTACGACACAACAAAATTTCATTGGTAAAAGTTCGGTGGAATTCAAAACAAGGACCCGAATATACTTGGGAACGAAAGAACGAATTCCGAAAGAAATACCCACACCTGTTCCCTAAAAAGAAAACCGATGACACATTAAATTTCGAGGACGAAATTTCTTAACGGGGGAGAATGTGACATTCATGACAAAACGAGGTACACTATATTCATTACGTAACAAGTAAACGATAAATCGGTTAATTCGTAGTGCTTAAACGAGTAACCGACCGATACTAATTATGACCCGTATACATACTGAGGGGTCATATACGAGTTATATATATGTTATAGAGGCTAACATATTGATATTTAGGCCCCAGTACGTTTAAAACTCTTTAAACGAAAAAGGTTTCGTTTATCGATACGCTATAAGCTTAAACGCAATCGTTAATATCAAAACAAGCATTGTAGCATCCGTTAAGCCGAAAAGATTTATAAAACACTTATATGACATGTTCTAAGCAATCCGTGAAAATATTTTGGAATTTTACAACGAGTCAGTACGTTTTTCTTATTTTACAAAAATAAGCTGAAAAACACTCGTTTTTGCGCTATTTCTCACACCCGAATTAATTTTCTTGCGAAAAACCGAACCCGAACTAAATTTGAAGTGGGCTTTTCATGTTTGGGCTTGTATAATCAGAATTAATGGCCAAAACAGCCCATTATGGGCCATACCATAGTTCCGATCGGACAGCCCACCATATCTCACATTTTTTATATATAACTTATTCCTAAGCATTGTTATTCATTTTAACTCTCAAAAATTTGAAGTCCAAAGCAGCTCCAACTTCTGCTCTATCAACTCTCCTTCAAAACTCTAGGTATTTTGATCATTTCATCATTTTTAACTTGATTTCATTAAGTTTAATAACATATAAACATGTTTTAATGTTAAAAATCATAGTTAACCATGTAAAACTCTTTAAAATCATCCAAAAAAAATATATTTTGATGCTAATAAACAGTTTCAAACCAGAAATATAATCTTTTTTGGCCATAAACACGGATTAAGGGGTTGAAACGGCATTTTTACGGTTAGAAAGTTCGGTTTGAACCCAAAACCGAACCCTAATTATCAAGGCTGTTACATGGATGATTTATGCTTGGTTTGATGTTATATGATATGTAGATATACTGAGTTTGAAACCCGAGGACCCGGGGAATCGTTAAGCTAGCAAAAAACTCACCGAAAACCGACAAGGTAAACCAGTAACACTCGTTTAGGGC
>NW_027502989.1:0-46542 GCF_021521415.1 Bidens hawaiensis
TGAGGTGGCCATTTGCAATAAATTCAAAAATGGTACTAAAGTTGCGTAATTGGACAAACCACGGGTACTAAAATGGTACTTAACTCCATTGTGTTATCTTGTCGTCTGAAATCAAGTACGTTTGAAAAGTGTCGCTTCTGTTTATTCGTTTGAGTCCCTTATTTTATTTTTTTACACTTTGAGGTTTTCATTTGTTCATTTAGGCTTTCTTTTCTTCGTTTGAAAAGCATTCTTTTAGTTTTCACTGAATGAGGCTAGCAGCGACTGTCGGGCTTTTGTATTTCACTCAACAGGGCAGTCAAGGACACGTGAGATGACTTATGAGGTGATTCCCTCATTTTAGTATTCATTTACTAGGTGGGGTCTCCATTTGTTCGTTGGAGCTCTCATTTGTTCGTTTGAAAACTATTGCTTCAGTTTTCACTGAACAAGGCCAGCATAGACTGTTAGGCTTTTGTTTTTCACTGAACGGGACATTCAGGGACTCATGGGATAATTAAGGAGGTGATTCCCTCATTATAGTCTTATTTTACTCGTTGCGGTCTCCATTTGTTCTTTTGGGCTTTCATTGGTTAGTTGGAAAACTGTCACTTCTGTTTTCATTGAATGAGGCTAGCAACGACTGTCGGGCTTTTGGTTTTCACTAAATGAGGCATCCAGGGACTCATGAGATGATTACGGATGTGATTCCCTCATTCAAGTCTTTTTTTTACCAGTTGTGGTCTCCATTTGTTTGTTTGGGATTTCATCTGTTCGTTTGAAAACCGTCGCTTCTGTTTTCACTGAACGAGGCTAGCAGTGACTGTTGGACTTTTGCATTAACTGAACGTAGTCATTAGAGTCTCGAGGGGTGGTTAAGGATGTGATTCCCTCATTCTTGTCTTTTTTACTCGTTGTGGTCTCCATTTGTTCGTTTGGGATTTCATTTGTTCGTTTGAAAACCGTCGCTTCTGTTTTCATTAGAGGAGGCTAGCAGCGAATGCCAGGCTTTTGTATTAACTGAATGGGGTCATTAGAGACTCGAGGGGTGGTTAAGGATGTGATTCCCTCGTTCTAGTGTGCTTTTACTCGTAGCGATTTCCATTTGTTCGTTTGGGCTTTCATTTGTTCGTTTGAAAACTATTGCTTCTGTTTTCATTGAATGAGGCTAGTAGGGACTGCTAGGCTTTTGTTTTTAACTAAATGGAACATTCAGTGACTCATTGGATGATTATGGAGGTGATTCCCTCATGCCATTCTTATTTTAATCGTTGTGGTCTCCATTTGTTCTTTTGGGCTTTCATTAATTCGTTTGAACACTGTCGCTTCTGTTTTCACTGAACGAGGCTAGCAGGGATAGTTAGGCCTTTTTTTTCACTGAAAGGGAAATTCAGGGACCCATGGGATGATTAAGGAGGTGATTCTCTCATTCTAGTATTATTTTACTTGTTGCGGTCTCCATTTGTTCTTTTGGGCTTTCATTGGTGTAACATCCGTATTTTGAAAGTAATAAGTGAATGAGAATTTTATTATTTCATGTGTGTCATCGTTTAATTTGTTACGCTATCAGGAGATTGAGTGGTAGGCCTAGGATTTCTGTATAGGCTTGAGAGAGTGGCTACGGGCCCAAGGCCCATAGGATGGAGTTTTTATACCCCAAATTTCCTCAAACACTCCTCAATCTCTCCATTTCCTTTCCTTCCTACACACACACACACACTCAAACACTCACAACCTTTCTTCATCTCCCATTCTTCTAAAAACCCAAGAGAAACAAGAAGATTCATGACCTAACATCTTCAAATAATTAGAAACACTACCAGATCTGCGGGTTGTTCAGATCCGAACCCAAACCTGAGACCGTAAGGTTAGTTTTGGCTAAAAGGTTAAGTTTTTTAAGGCTGGTTTCAACATGCAAACTAATATAACGATAGATTGGCTGTAGGATGTAATAAAAACGTAAACTAGGTAGGCCGTAACCCACTGTGTACGATATAGGACAAAAAGGTGATGTTTGGACCTTGCAAAACACGGGTAGACAAAGTTGGTATGACCTAAAACCCATAAAAAGAGTGAAATCGGGTCATAAGGAAGGGCCACAGAGGAAAACGGCTGGGAAATGGTAAAAGAAAATGGAGAACATGAGATTCTGATCGCACGGTACAGAATCGCATTGCATAGCCATGCGATGCGATTCATTTAAAGAATGCGAAGCGATTCGTTTGCTCTTGCGATGCGCATTGTTTTCTAATGCAATGCGATTCGTTTGCTCATGCGATGCGAATTGTTTTCTCATGCGATGCGGTTCGTTTGCTCGTGCGATGCGAATTGTTTTCTCATGCGATGCGATTCGTTTGTTCATGCGATGCGAATCGTTTCCCCACGCGATGGGACAAAAATGTCCCCGTGCGATTGGTTTTACATGCGATCCAAATTGTTGTAAAACGTAACCCGATTTATTTTTCTAATGCATTTTCAAAAAAGGCCTATTAACGAAAATAAATTTTTTCCAAGCTGATCTGGCAGCTCGACCCCAGTCAGGGACTCTACCCCTTGGACTCTGCTAGGGGCTACCGGCGCCCCTAGACCCCGCTACCAGGGGCGCTGCCCCCAGACCCCCGTTAGTTAAGGGTTTCATTAACTTAGATGTATGAAGTAGTAGTAATAGATAATTGACACTCGTAACTTGTTACACAGTTTCCCGTGATAGCTAAGGAAAGGTGTTACCATTAACTTGAAGAGAAACCAACTACAGGTGAGTTCTAGCCCCTTTACTCTGTGACGTTTTTCGGGGCTGTGTACATACTACTATGTGATAGTTAATACACTTACCTTTAGTGGTAAGTGTATGATATGTGTATGATTATGTATTGAATGTTAATATTCTAGAATGTTTATATGAATGAATGTGTATATATTTATATATATGACTAGAAGATATGTAAAGTATGCACGTATGTTAACGAATGTATGGACAGGTATGGTTGTATGGTTATTCGAGACAGAAGGGACCAGACCCTAAATATATCAGACAGAAGGGACCAGACTCTAATAATATTTGAGACAAAATGGACCATACCCTAATAATATCTAAGACAGAAGGGACCAGACCCTAATAATATCTAAGGCAGAAGGGACCAGGCCCTAATAATGTCTGAGATAGAGAGACGAGACCTTAATAATGTCTGAGACGGAAGGGACCAGACCCTAATAATATCTGAGACAGAAGGGACTAGACACTAATAATATCTAAAATGGTAGAGATAGAATAGCTTATGGTATACCATAGGTAATTTATGAAAGAAACTATGTAAGTACGTATGCATGTATGTAAAGTATGTATGAAAGAAGTAATAGTACGTAAAGTACAAATACGTATCTCCGGACACGTATAAGTAAGGATATGAATGTAATGTATGCTAAATGATTAACTAGAACTCACTCAGCGTAACTGACTTTTAGTATGTACGCAGGTAAATAGGTTAAAGGAGCTGGCTTGAGGATGGAACATGGTAGGGACTGGAAGACTGGCATATTGAGAAGAAATATTATGAAACTTTTATGCTATGTTTAAGAGAAGTTAACTTTTCTTAAGACACATTTAATTATTTGTAATATATTGGTTGATGTTTTTTTGATTCTACAAAAATTTTTAATTAACTCTGATTTTAGAACTGTGTTTACGAGTAAATCCAACACGCCAAAGTAGGGCTCCCGGGACCAGGGCCTTACAATTGGTTCATTTAAAAACGGTCGCTTCTGTTTTCACTGAACAAGGCTAGCAGCGACGGTCGGGATTTCTGTTTTCACTGAACGAGGAATTCAAGGACCCGTGAAATGATTAAGGATGTGATTCCCTCATTATAGTCGTTTTTTTTACTCGTTGTGGTCTCCATTTGTTCGTTTGGGATTTCATTCGTTCGTTTGAAAACCGTCAATTCTGTTTTCACTGAATGAGGCTAGCAGCGACTACCGGGGTTTTGTATTAACTGAATGGGGTCATTAGATACTCGAGGGATGGTTAAGGATGTGATTCCCTTGTTCTAGTGTTCTTTTACTCGTATCGGTTTCCATTTGTTCGTTTGGGCTTTCATTTGTTCGTTTGAAAACTATTGCTTCTGTTTTCACTAAACGAGGCTAGCAAGGACTGTTAGGTTTTTGTTTTTCACTGAACGGGAGATTCAGGGACTCATGGGATGATTAAGGAGGTGATTCTCTCATACTTGTCTTATTTTACTCGTTGCATTCTCCATTTGTTCTTTGGGGGCTTTCGTTGGTTTGTTTGAAAGTTGTCGCTTCTATTTTCACTTTTCGAGGCTAGCAGCGACTGTCGAGCTTTTGGTTTTCACTGAATGAGGCATTCAGGGACTCATGAGATGATTACGGATGTGATTCCCTCATTCTAGTCTTCTTTTTACCGGTTGCGGTCTCCATTTGTTCATTGGGATTTCATTTGTTTGTTTGAATACCGTTGCTTCTGTTTTCACTGAACAAAGCTAGCAGCGACTATCGGACTTTTGTATTAACTAAACGGGGTGATTAGAGATTCATAGGATAATTAAGGATGTGATTCTGCCATTCTTGTATTTTTTTTACTCGTTGTGGTCTCCATTTGTTCAGGTTGGATTTCATTTGTTCGTTTGAAAAACGTTGCTTCTGTTTTCACTAAACGAGGCTAGCAACGACTGTCGGGCCTTCATATTAACTGAACAGAATCATTAGAGACTCGTGGGATGGTTAAGGATGTGGTTCCCTTATTCTAGTCTTATTTTACTCGTTGCGGTCTCCATTTGTTCTTTTTGGGTTTTCATTGGTTAGTTTGAAAAATGTGGCTTATAAAAATGAACGTACAGATTCGAACAAGCTAATAACAAATCCTAACATGACAATTACAAAAAGACTCCTCAACTAATAACTAGCGTAATCAGACCCTCTAACTATAGACTATTGACATAGCAGCCCTTATTTTCCAACAACTCGTTTATTACATAATACCACTGGAATCACAAGTGCGTCGAAAATCATTGTAAAAGAGAATCAAAATTGAAAAAAAAACACAATACTAAGACTTATACACGAAATTAACAAATTTAGTCACGTTGTTACAAATAGCAGCACATCAAACATTTTTTTAAAAAACATAGTTTTCTTTAACTATTGTAGTTCTATATTCGTATTAACTAAAAGGGATTTTTACATATTTCCCCTTCCTAAACAAAGGAAATTACATATTTCCCCAAAATATAAGTTTTTAATGCAAAATGTACAATGCTCTTTAAGCATGGTTTGGGGAAATATGTAATTTCAAAGTTTAGGAAGGGAAATATGTAAATGCCCCAAAAGGGATTGGGTTTTGTAAAACAAGCCAAGTGGTAGTAGGCTTGGCCTCTCCATTGCAGAGCCAAGTTTGATTGCCACTTGTGTGGATTTTGGTGGATTATGACAGTGAATGATTTAAGCTGAGCCTTGTGCAAGGCTGTCAGTTCAAATCCCGAGCCCACCCGGGATTTCGCCCTATTGTGGGTTAAGCTAGAAAGTTATGCTTGTCACACCCCAACCTAAGGCGGAAATGTCGGGGCGTGATCCGATTGCTCAAAGCTCGAAAATACTATCATGAATATAAGTGACAATATCTAATTAATTATTTTATTCAAAGTATACACACATTATTCAATTACAAGAAACAATTTAAATACATGAATATAAACTCAAATAATGATTATCTTGATTATATCCTAAGGTCTTGTCTACGTGTCCAGACTTCAATCTTCAATACAAGCACCCTGCATATGCGTAGAAAACAGAGGTTGTCAACATAAAGTTGAGTGAGAATATCACCAGTTTTGCATGTCAATATAAATAAGCATAACGTGATAAAAGCGGTAAATATAATCAAACCATAAACAAGTATGTAGACCGTTGCCAAGCAAATCGGGCATTGGTCAATAGCATGAGAACCCAATATATAGGAGTATGATGGACCCCTCCGAATATACGAATGAATGAATATTAACACAATATACGAATGAATGATTATTAACACAAGTAAGCATGTAACACGTATATTTGATTAAGTCACTCACAATTACACGTATGCATTTGTTTGATATATATATATATATATATAGTATGAAATACGGATAGGTACACATATGTCCCCAAAATGTCTAGAAAGTTAGTAAAATAGGGGAATGATAAACTCACCTTAGATTAATGACAAACAAATATAAACACGATTAAGCGAGTTAATGAACAAGTGAGTCGTCCACTACATGTCAAACGATATAAACAATTCAGAATCTGAGACTTTAGGATATGATGATATAAATAAAAAACGAACTCGTTTCCGCTGGAATCAATCAAACGGACGTTTAGAATTCAAGTTATGTTTGTGTTAAGATTTAAGCGAGCTGGTACTGACCAGAATCCGAACAGCGAGTCAGAAGTCGGGTTTTGGTCAGTAGCCTTAAAATTTCATTACGAGAATAAAAGTCTTCTGGACCGAACGTTGAATCCGACCAAAAGTATGAGAAAACATTAAGTCAAACTAGTTGACTATTTTGTCCTTTAACGAGTTTTAAACGATTTGACCGGTCAACACCCTTCAACCACCGAAATTGATTGAATTTTATTGACTAGGGAATATATATGAATGATTTCTATGTTTACAACTTACCCGGAAAGTGAAAGAATCAACAGAAACGATGAGTCAAAGGTCCACACGCAAGCAAAGTCAAACGAACAAGCTTGTATCTTCAACAATAATGCAAAAACCGAAGGATTTTATGAGGCATAGAGAGGGGTGATGGCTGAGAATGCTTCTTAGGGTTTAGGTAAAGTTTGTGGCAGAGATTATGAGTCTTGTTTATATAAGAATAACAAAAACGAACCATATTTGAAAGATTACTCGTTTAAGTAACTAAATACGATATTAATGACCAAATCAATGAAATAAGTTGTAGATTTCGTGCATGATTAGTAATTTATGAATATGGACTTGTATTTTAGTTATAATCCTTTTCTTGGACCTTAATTTACTCGATTTATGCCAAAAATAAGCGATTTGGATGTTAACAACAAATTAGGAAACAAAATAAGCTATTTAATGATAAAATCTAGTACAATAACTAACAAAATTTGGCTTGGAAACCAAGAAAATGAAATTGGACCAGCTATAACATTTTTTGGAGTTTAAGTTTCATTAATTTAATGGAAAATAGGAAAGAATTGACAAAATTAGTCCCTGTAGTTCCCGAAAATGAGATTTTTAGTCGTTTTAAGCGATTTTAAATGTTTCTAAGGATTATTTGGCATGATTGAAAGTTATGGAATTATGAAATAAGTTAAACCAAGTTAAATACAAGTTTTAATCAGTTCAAAATATCCGAATTACATTCTCGAATCGATTTAAACAAATACGAAAAATCCGAGATGTTACAATGCTCTTGTGGCGGCACAACTACTGTCAAGTGGCAGCCGACGGTATGGTTTCCCCGGGGAACGCCAAGCTAGACTCTAAAGCCAACGTGGGCTGATTGATGTCGAAAGGTCAATAAAAAACATTTATAAATACCTTTACTAGCTTGGGCAAGTAATGTGTTGAATCCATAGGGAATCGGTGGAAATTGCTAATCAAACTCATGCCTTTTTTAACTAAGCGGGCAAACGATGTCAGGTTGTAAAATAACTGAGAGAAAGATAACCAAACTCCAGGTTTCAGGCTATGAAGTAGACTCGACCAATGGATTAAACCTATTTGAAAAACTCGTTTATTGATACCTATAATCAAAAGACTACGTATGTAACCTTACTGATCGTCAGAACTTAATCCGAACAATTGGCTTGGCTGAATAATAACCTAATTGATTACCAGTTTTAGGGTTTTATAAATGCAACTGATTTAATGGAGAAAGATAAACGGGTCAATGACTCTAAGAACCTAATCCTAAAAGTTGATAACAACAAATCAATTAACTGATAAAACCTCAAAGTTTCAACTACGAAAAACTGTTTAGTTGCACCAACAAACTTCAAGGGTTAACTAACCGAATGATTAGTCAAATCCAAATCCAATGTAGAATTTTAAAACACCAAAATTCTAGTTACAATCACAACCCTACTCCAGGAGATGGTTATAAATGGTTTAGCCTTGCATCTTGATCTTGAATCTCTTGATTAATTGTTGAGAAAATGATACATGGATGAATCTTGTGATTAGTGATTATTGGAATGATGAAAAGTACTCCACAAGTCGTCCAAGTATGTGATAGATTATGAAAGATATCCGAGATTAGGGTTTATCGGCTTAAATATGGAACAAATTCTTCAAAAAAACGAATCCCCATTAGGCCCCGTCATAGCTACGGTAAGGCCACCGTAGCTTACGGTGGCTTCAGTCTTTGCGACCTCTTCCCACTGCCTTACCACAGCAGTACGACAGTTTTGTCATACCCTCCACCGTAAGCTACGGTGGAGCCACCGTAGCTTATGGTTGACTCAGCACCAATTTCATTGTTTTGCATTTCTTGATGCTTGTTTGCCTTTTTGAACCCCCGGTTGCTTCCTTTTAATTGTTACTTGATTCCTTGACATCTTAATTGCTCTATATTAGTTACTTTAAGCTCCGAACACCTGCAATCACAAAACCAATCAATGTACTTGTGTTTGATATATATAAACTACTAAAACACCAAGTATTAAACATTAGAAACACCTTTTACCCAATCATTATGGGCTGATTAAGACAACATAGTCTGGTCAGAGTGGGGCAATAAGGCTCCCCAAATTTGAAGATGGCGATAGCCTAAATATAAGAAAGGTGTCATTCTAAAAAAGTTGGTGAAACTTTTGTATATGAAAAGTCAAATTTGACATTTACATTTTTTGATTTACCTTTGCCTGTTATATACGAGTAAAAATCAGTATGAACGATTGACATCATGTCTCTGGAAGGCTCACTCGGGTATTGAGGTAGTTTCAAACATTGTTAAAAAATTTGTAAGTCAAAAAAGCATTTTTGCTATTTTTTATTTAATTTTTAACTTATGTAAGATTTTTAATAAATGATAAATATTAATAGTTTAATATACAGGTATGTATGATTTTAAATAGTTAATATGATTTTTTTTTCTTTTCTAAGCCACCTCCACTTTGTGTATGATTTTAAATAGTTAATATGGTTCCTTTTTTTTTTCTTTTCTAAGCCACCTCCACTTCATGAATGACACATATACTGATTTTGAATATTAGTTATTTACAAATTCTAATTCTGAAGATATAATTAGAGCCGGTCATAGTATGACACCTTAGAGGATTCCTAAATCGTTCTATTACATCTACATGAGAGATATTTGTTAGTATGAGAGCCCGATATTACGCACATATTATGCCTTTCTTAGCACAGTGAGAGCGGCCATCCTACCCTAATCCATCTTTCATCTACTTTCACCTCCACGGAAACGCCACGTCAGATGTTCATCATCCCATACCAGTCTATCTTTCAAGCATCGAAATGTTCATCTTTCCACCGGTCCATAATCATCCATTTTATATTTTTTATTTGAAAGAAAAAACAAATTAACTAAATCGTTTTCAAATTAAAATAACATTCTATTAATTAAAATAAATACAAAACATTAAAAAATAAAAATAAAAATCTTAGATAAAATTAACCCCAAATTAGGACCTAGGAGTGTGATTACAAGTTGGTACATATGTTGTAAATATATCATAGTTAAATATTATATATTAAAAGTCAGGAATTAAATATCCGATACGGTTACAAAGGAGTTTAACTGACAAAACCATAATTTACATAATTTATAATATAAAAACTTCGAGCCGTCAGATCGTCAAATGGCTATCCACCATCTCCAAACCTCTATTCATGATTACCTGCAAAATAGTTTTATTAAGTACGTCAACAACACATGCTGGTGAACATGCTGACTAAAACATTTATGAAAACCTTTAGTTCATACTCGAATCAATCAGCGGCCCTCTAGACCGGAGTACCAGTTATATAACATAGCCTAGCCCTCACAGCCCTATAGACTGACTCAATGAGCCGGGGATCTGGTGTGACATCTGCCCGATCCGACCCGACCCAGGTACCCGTTTCTCTGACCCGATCTCTTTCTTTTATGATTTAATATTTATTTATACTTATATTTTATTTTTAATAATAATAATATATATTTCCTTCCCGCCTCTTTCTCTCTCTTTCTTTCCGCCGTCCCCTCCCTCTTCCTTCTCTCTTTCCGCCTTGTTTCCCTCTTTTTCTTCTAACTTTTTGCTTGTCCTTTGGTTCTTCCCGCCTAAGGATGTCTGCAGCTCCACGCGCCAGACTCCTTACATGGAAGCCTGCGTGAAGACATCTTGTTCCTGCGATGCGTGAAGAGAACTCTTCTCGCAGCGCGCTAAGAATGCATGTTCTTCCCGCAATGCGCTAAGAATGTATGTTCTTCCCGCGATGCGCTTAGAATTCTAGTTCTTCACGCAGCACGCTAAGGATTTGTGATTCTTCCCGCAGTGCGCTAAGGATTGTTGTGCCAGCCTTCGCGCTCGCGCACTCAGCCTTCCCGCGCTTAACCCTTGTATCTTCTGTTTATTCTAGCCGTTTGCTTTTGTAAATGTCTTTTCTTCTGAGCTGTTGACCTAACCTATCTAATGTCTGAATAGTTACTTTCGGCGCAGCATGCGTACCAACCCCATTGGTTGGTAGAAAAAGTGACTGACATTATCTTTTGAGATCTGCTTTTGCCATGCTTTAACCAGTAACTTTATCTGTCCTCTCCCATGCCTTTTTCTGTTCCCTGTCAGCTTTATCTTGCCCCTGCAGCTGCCATATCTTTTGATATCTTTTGTTATCTTTTGTTTTGTCTTGTTCCGTTTGTCTTGGAATCTTTTCCCCTTTTTCTGGATTTATGTCTCCTAGGGTTTCTCTATAAATAATAACATTATTTTTCCTAACACTACACACACAAAACACTTAATCTCTCTTATTCTCTTCCTCCCTTTTTGCTCTCTGCCGTTGTTCTTCAGCCGCCTCCCTCCTCTCTTGCCTCCGTTTTCTCCTCTCCCCTGCCCTGTTTTCCGGTAATATATTATATATATAATAAATTATTAATTATGCTAACTTATAATCAAGACTTAAAACAAATCATTAAAACAATAATCTTGTTTATAGGTTAACTTGTGCTTGTTTAAAGTTGGTTCTTGCTTTATCTTACACCGCATCGTTTATCAAGTGAGTAATCTCGTACCTAATCCCTTTTTGCTTTTAATGTTTTGGGATGATCATGTGTTCATACAAACTTAGAGTCTTAAACTTGTTTATGAACTTTAGTCGCGCAGTATCCCATGTGTTGAGGACGTTTACTTGGCTGTTTATTTGTATGTGTGTATCATTAACCGCTTTGTTCGGCCTATTCCGAAGTTTTCATGGATCCATTAGATGAACACGGGAGACCTATCGTTTACGGTTTTCTTTGTTTACACTTGCACAGATGTTTTCTCGTTTTTGTGCTCAATTGGGAGCACGGATTGAACTATGAACTATGAGCTATGATCTATCTAGGCTTGATCACAATCTGATTGCACCCTTGTTAAACATCAGACATACACGTGTTGCGCGCAGATTTATTATTATCTATGTATTGTATTAAACTTGATTTCTCACCAACACGCAAGTGTTTGACGTTTATTTTAACACATGTTCAGGTTTGCAGTAGCTGTTTTGGAGCTTGTGGACACGTAGGACGTTTTTACTTTTGGACCTAGAATTAAAATGTATCAAGACAAGTTAATGTTGTTTGAATGTTATAATTTATAATATATTGATTTATGTTTGATTTATGTTCTTTATTTTCCCCGCTGCGCGTGCGCGATAAAATGTGTATAAATAAATATTGACATCAATAGTGTCGCGAGTAATGAAGCAATATGTGGCGCCCCGATGTATAATCCGCCTTTGGTCGGGGTGTTACAGATTGGTATCAGAGCTCGTTGACTTTAGGATAGGTGGTTAGACGTAACGGCCTAGAATACCTAAGAGTCCCTTCTCGCGCATGAGAGAAATCTCATGTTTGCGCGCTTATTGTTAATTACTCGTTATTTATGAATATGCTCGCACTTGCGCAGTATATGATTTTATGTTCTATTTCGCGATATTTCGATTTTTGTTGAATTTCGATTTTTATTGATTTTACTTACATATTCGTTTGTTGGGATTTGAAGATCCGAAAAGTCATGGTGATACATGAATAGTTGATTTTCAATTTCCATTTACGATTATGTTCTGAGGTTGGAGACTTGAAAAGTCATGGTGATACATGAATTGTCAACCTCCAATACTCATTTTCTTGTGTATTTCATATTGAAGATTGAAAAGTCATGGTGATACATGAATCGCCAATCTCCAATACTCGTTTGCCCGTATATTTTAAATTGGGAATTCGGAAAGTCATGGTGATACATGAATCGTCGATTCTTGATTCGAATTTGTTACCCTTATTAAGTCTGCATTTAGGGTCATTTATTTTACTTTTAACTTTTGATAGTATCTAACTCCGTGAAACCAAGCTTTTCGAGGTTATACTTTGTGCTAAAACCAAGATATTAACTAAAATTAAAATTTTTATAGAATGCCTCCGCTATCTCGCCGATTTCAGAGAAGAGAAGCCTCGCGCATGCGTAGACAGCAACGTTCCCAGGAAATGGCCGCCGTGATAGCCCAAGCCTTGAGCCAAAACAATACCTCGAGTTATAACATTAAGTCCTTTAACGCGGGTAACCCTCCAAAGTTCACAGGTCTTGAAGGAGCCACCGTGATGCTCCAATGGCTCGAAAAGATTGAAAACACTTTCCTCCATACCCAATGCCCCTCAGACAGACGAACCCTGTATGCTTCCAGTGTCCTGGAATCCAGAGCGCTTACGTGGTGGAATGGAGTAGCTCATGCGCGTGGCGCAGAAGCTGCTTCCAGCATGCTCTGGGAGGAATTTAAGGAAATTCTTACGCGAGAATTCTGCCCTCCCAACGAAGTTAAGCGCCTGGAGGAGGAATTTTGGAATCTTAAGCAATACAGCGGTGAAGCGCGCGAGTACGCGACGCGCTTCCATGAACTAAGTTTGCTTGTCCCTCACCTTGTTACCCCTTCCCGCCGAGCCATAGAGAAATTCCTTGGGGGTCTTCCCATGGAAATTCAGGATTCTGTATGGGCCAGAAACCCAGTTACCCTCTCTGACGCCATTGAGTTGGCCGCTGTGCTCAGCGACAACCATGTCAGAGCAGGAACCCTGTTCCTGCGGGGAACTGAGAAGACCAAACTCACCAAGACTGCCCCTGAACCAACAGAAACCAAACCTGAACCCTCAAACCGTAACAACCTCAAGCGCAGGCGCAAAGCCTATGCGCTTACCAACCCGCCCATTACCCAACAACCCATTTATCAACCTCCAGTTTACACGCCTAACCCACTGTCAGCCTACCCAACTCCCCCTGTAGTTCACAACTATGCCTTAACCAATCCAGCACTCCCTGCCCCACCAACTAAGAAACCTTACACAGGAAACCAACCCCTTTGCCCAACCTGTAGACTTCACCACCCAACTCAGACCCCGTGTCGACAATGTAACCGATGTGGCCGCATTGGTCACTCAACCGAATACTGTAGAGTCCCTCCCGCCAACCCAATTGCGCCAACACCACCAGTCTACCCGCAGAACCCACAATCAATCTACCAAAACCCACGACCCAGGTCGTGCTATAACTGCGGTGATCCCAGTCATTTCCGGAACGCGTGCCCGAGACTACAAGTGCAAATCACACAAGCGAATCCGGTGAACCAGATTTCGAACCAAGTGACGCGTGGACGAGCTTTTAACATAACCGCGCACCAAGCGCAAGCGAATAATGACGTAGTTAATGGTACATTTTTGCTTAACGGATTTTATGCTTCTATACTTTTTGATACTGGCGCCGATCGAAGTTTTATCTCTCGCGCCTTCGAGCAGAAGCTTGCGCGACCGCGCAACGATTTAAAAGAAGATTTTTCAGTTGAATTGGCTAACGGTGAAACTGTTTTAATTAACTCTGTGATTAAAGATTGCACGCTTAACCTTAACGAAAACGATTTTCTGATTGACCTCATCCCCATGCCTCTTGGAAGCTTTGATGTTATCATTGGTATGGACTGGCTCTCGAAGAATCGCGCCGAAGTTATTTGCGCCAAGAAGATGATTCGCATTCCTCGAGAAAATGGTGATCTTCATATTTACGGCGAAAAACCCTCCAGTGGTCTTAAACTTATGTCTTGCGCCGAAGCCCAAAGACTCATGCGGAAAAGGTGTATTGCATTCTTAGCCCATGTGGTTAAACCTGCTGAAGAAAAGAAGCTTCGCGATATCCCTGTTGTGCGTGATTTCCCTGAAGTTTTTCCTGATGATCTTCCTGGTATCCCTCCCGCTCGTGAAGTCGAGTTCCGTATTGATCTTGTCCCTGGTGCTTCCCCCGTAGCTAAATCTCCTTACCGTCTTGCGCCCGCTGAGATGCAAGAATTGGCAAGCCAACTTCAAGAGTTGACTGCTAAAGGATTCATTCGCCCTAGCTCTTCGCCCTGGGGTGCTCCGGTGTTGTTCGTTAAAAAGAAAGATGGATCGTTTCGCATGTGTATTGATTACCGCGAGTTGAACAAACTCACCATTAAAAACCGGTATCCCTTACCGCGTATTGACGACCTCTTTGATCAACTCCAAGGTGCCTCTTGTTTCTCGAAGATTGATCTCCGCTCTGGTTATCACCAGTTGCGCATCCGCGATGAAGATGTTCCGAAGACTGCTTTTCGAACTCGTTATGGCCATTTTGAATTCTTGGTCATGTCCTTCGGTTTAACCAACGCACCCGCCGTTTTCATGGATCTAATGAATCGGGTGTGTAGGCCTTTCTTGGATAAATTCGTGATCGTGTTTATCGATGATGTTCTGGTGTATTCTAAGACCAAGGCCGAGCATGAGCAACATCTCCGATTGGTATTGCAAAAGCTCCGAACCGAGCAGCTCTATGCTAAGCTTTCCAAGTGTGAATTCTGGTCTGATGAAGTACAGTTTCTTGGTCATGTTGTTAACAAGATGGGTATTCATGTCGACCCATCCAAGATTGAAGCAATCAAGAACTGGATTACGCCATCCTCTCCTTCTGAGATCCGTTCCTTTCTGGGCTTAGCTGGTTACTACCGGCGATTCATTTCGAACTTCTCGAAGATCGCTTTGCCTTTAACAGCTCTAACGCACAAAGGTAAACCGTATATTTGGGGCTCGAAGCAAGAAGAAGCCTTTCTAACGCTCAAGCGTTTGTTGTGTGAAGCTCCTGTTCTTGCGCTACCTGAGGGTAATGATGATTTTGTCGTGTATTGCGATGCATCCAACCAAGGTCTCGGTTGTGTTCTTATGCAACGAGGCAAGGTTATCGCTTACGCATCAAGGCAACTCAAGGTTCATGAAAAGAATTATACAACTCACGACCTCGAGCTTGGTGCAGTTGTTTTTGCCTTGAAGATCTGGAGACACTACCTTTATGGTACTAAGTGTATCCTTTACACTGACCATAAAAGCCTTCAGCATATCTTCGATCAAAAGGAACTTAACATGAGGCAACGCCGATGGAACGAACTCATCAGCGATTACGAATGTGAGATCCGGTATCATCCTGGTAAGGCTAATGTGGTAGCCGATGCGCTCAGCCGAAAACCCTGCCAGCTTAACTGTATCTTGCCGCGCACGCAGCTTCACTTCGCGCCGATTCAAAGCAACCTTGAATCGCGTATTCGTGACGCGCAGCGCGCATCCATCAGTAATGGTAACCTTCGCGCCGAGTTAGCGTGTGGCGCGGAAGCACTCTTTGTCCCTAATCTGAGTGGAATTCTCTGCTATCTTAATCGCATCTGGATTCCCTTTGATGGGAATCTTCGCGCTGATATCCTGAGTGAAGCGCACAAATCTCGGTATTCTATTCATCCTGGCGCTGATAAGATGTACAAGGATTTGCGCATTACTTATTGGTGGCCCGGTATGAAAAAGGATATTGCTGTGTTCGTAGCTAAATGCCTGACTTGTTCTAAAGTGAAAGCTGAACACCAACGCCCATCTGGTTTGCTCGAACAACCAGAAATTCCTACGTGGAAATGGGAATGTGTAGCGATGGACTTTATTACCAAGTTACCTTTGACAGCAAGCAAACATGATAGCATTTGGGTAATAGTGGATCGATTGACTAAGTCTGCTCACTTCCTGCCCATTCGTGAAAACTACCGTGTTGAGCAACTCGCGCAGCTTTATGTCAAGGAAATTGTCTGCCGCCATGGTACTCCTTTGAGCATCATATCCGATCGCGATGGCCGTTTTATATCTCGCTTTTGGAAATCTCTCCAATTTGCGCTAGGAACTCGCTTGGACATGAGTACGGCATATCATCCTCAGACTGACGGTCAGTCTGAGCGAACTATTCAAACTCTTGAGGATATGCTCCGATCTTGTGTTCTTGATTTTGGAGGTAATTGGGATTCGCACCTGCCTTTGATCGAGTTCTCTTATAATAACAGCTATCATTCCAGTATTGGTATGGCCCCATTTGAAGCACTTTACGGTCGTAAGTGCCGCTCCCCGATCTGTTGGAGCGAAGTGGGTGAAACTCAAATCACAGGACCCGAACTTGTTCAAGAGACAACCGATAAAATCGCCAAGATCCGTGATCATCTGCTGACTGCCAGAAGCCGACAGAAGAGTTACGCAGATCGTAGGCGGAAGCCTCTCGAATTTCAAGTTGGTGATCTTGTTCTCCTCAAAGTGTCGCCTTGGAAAGGTGTTGTCCGCTTTGGGAAGAAAGGTAAGCTTGCTCCTCGTTATGTTGGTCCATTTAAGATTCTCGCGCGTGTGGGAAAAGTTGCCTACAGACTTGACCTGCCGCCCGCGCTCAGTAATGTGCATCCAACGTTCCATGTATCCAACCTCAAGAAGTGTTTAGCTAACGAGAACCTTCACATTCCACTTGATGAAGTTCAAATTGATGAATCTATGCATTTCGTTGAGAAGCCTGTTGAGATTATGGATCGCGAGGTTAAGCAAACCAAGCGCAGTCGTATCCCTATCGTGAAAGTTCGCTGGGAGTCCAAGCGCGGAGCCGAGTTTACATGGGAAAGGGAAGATCAAATGAAGATCAAGTACCCGCACCTGTTCTCTGCGCAACCTACTTCGAGATAAATTTCGGGACGAAATTTCTTAAAGTAGGGGAGACTGTGACATCTGCCCGATCCGACCCGACCCAGGTACCCGTTTCTCTGACCCGATCTCTTTCTTTTATGATTTAATATTTATTTATACTTATATTTTATTTTTAATAATAATAATATATATTTCCTTCCCGCCTCTTTCTCTCTCTTTCTTTCCGCCGTCCCCTCCCTCTTCCTTCTCTCTTTCCGCCTTGTTTCCCTCTTTTTCTTCTAACTTTTTGCTTGTCCTTTGGTTCTTCCCGCCTAAGGATGTCTGCAGCTCCACGCGCCAGACTCCTTACATGGAAGCCTGCGTGAAGACATCTTGTTCCTGCGATGCGTGAAGAGAACTCTTCTCGCAGCGCGCTAAGAATGCATGTTCTTCCCGCAATGCGCTAAGAATGTATGTTCTTCCCGCGATGCGCTTAGAATTCTAGTTCTTCACGCAGCACGCTAAGGATTTGTGATTCTTCCCGCAGTGCGCTAAGGATTGTTGTGCCAGCCTTCGCGCTCGCGCACTCAGCCTTCCCGCGCTTAACCCTTGTATCTTCTGTTTATTCTAGCCGTTTGCTTTTGTAAATGTCTTTTCTTCTGAGCTGTTGACCTAACCTATCTAATGTCTGAATAGTTACTTTCGGCGCAGCATGCGTACCAACCCCATTGGTTGGTAGAAAAAGTGACTGACATTATCTTTTGAGATCTGCTTTTGCCATGCTTTAACCAGTAACTTTATCTGTCCTCTCCCATGCCTTTTTCTGTTCCCTGTCAGCTTTATCTTGCCCCCTGCAGCTGCCATATCTTTTGATATCTTTTGTTATCTTTTGTTTTGTCTTGTTCCGTTTGTCTTGGAATCTTTTCCCCTTTTTCTGGATTTATGTCTCCTAGGGTTTCTCTATAAATAATAACATTATTTTTCCTAACACTACACACACAAAACACTTAATCTCTCTTATTCTCTTCCTCCCTTTTTGCTCTCTGCCGTTGTTCTTCAGCCGCCTCCCTCCTCTCTTGCCTCCGTTTTCTCCTCTCCCCTGCCCTGTTTTCCGGTAATATATTATATATATAATAACTTATTAATTATGCTAACTTATAATCAAGACTTAAAACAAATCATTAAAACAATAATCTTGTTTATAGGTTAACTTGTGCTTGTTTAAAGTTGGTTCTTGCTTTATCTTACACCGCATCGTTTATCAAGTGAGTAATCTCGTACCTAATCCCTTTTTGCTTTTAATGTTTTGGGATGATCATGTGTTCATACAAACTTAGAGTCTTAAACTTGTTTATGAACTTTAGTCGCGCAGTATCCCATGTGTTGAGGACGTTTACTTGGCTGTTTATTTGTATGTGTGTATCATTAACCGCTTTGTTCGGCCTATTCCGAAGTTTTCATGGATCCATTAGATGAACACGGGAGACCTATCGTTTACGGTTTTCTTTGTTTACACTTGCACAGATGTTTTCTCGTTTTTGTGCTCAATTGGGAGCACGGATTGAACTATGAACTATGAGCTATGATCTATCTAGGCTTGATCACAATCTGATTGCACCCTTGTTAAACATCAGACATACACGTGTTGCGCGCAGATTTATTATTATCTATGTATTGTATTAAACTTGATTTCTCACCAACACGCAAGTGTTTGACGTTTATTTTAACACATGTTCAGGTTTGCAGTAGCTGTTTTGGAGCTTGTGGACACGTAGGACGTTTTTACTTTTGGACCTAGAATTAAAATGTATCAAGACAAGTTAATGTTGTTTGAATGTTATAATTTATAATATATTGATTTATGTTTGATTTATGTTCTTTATTTTCCCCGCTGCGCGTGCGCGATAAAATGTGTATAAATAAATATTGACATCAATAGTGTCGCGAGTAATGAAGCAATATGTGGCGCCCCGATGTATAATCCGCCTTTGGTCGGGGTGTTACATCTGGTACCACGTGTGGTGGGGTATACCTACCCTCTATCCGCATGTGTAAGAATCCAAACACAATTATAACTAGCCTGAATGCCAGCAAATACTAAAATTTTAGGGATATATTATCCCAAGTAAACTTTGGTTTTTGGGTAATTGACTCGATTAAAGAGTTTTTAGATATGAGTGCATTCACCTTTCTTATGAATCGGCGCTTTCACTGATTTATGTTCTGAAGTTACCTCGAGTCTATAGTATCTTTAGACCTTGAGTCTGTTTTGTATAACTTTACCTTGATAAATCATTTATTTATATAAAACATTTGGAACTTTAGTCCATTTTTTTATTTACCATTTATGTGGTACATTTCTTCTTCATAAAGAAACACATTTACTGTGTTTCTTTTTCAAGTAGAAATGCTAATTTGACTATGCCTTTGGCGTAATAAACTTTATGTTTCTAAGTTATAAAGAAATAATATTTTAACTATACCCTAAACTTATGAAAAGCTATATTTAACTTCATGTTTGATCAAGATATGGACTATAGCCTCAACTAGGGTCTAAGCCAATATAATAAAATATTTAGGCAGGCCCCTCCCTTATGCGGATACTTTTGAATGAAATGCATAGGCTTTTGAGCGGGTGGCACTCCAACTAGTCGTCGAGTAATTAAGAGAAAATAGCGTTAGGCGATTTCTTGCTTTTAACCCTTTATCTTCTGAGTTTGACAAGCTTGGCCCAAAAAAATTCTAGATGTTACATAAACTAAATTGGATGACTCCCATTTCCGACGTTGGGCGATTTCTTGCTTTTGAGCTAAAACCGCTTTCAACGCCAGCCTGGTCAAGTGATCGTGGGATTTACAAAAGAAATCCAAATCTGATTTCAAGTCACATAATTTGTTAACTTTTAAGTATATATACGTTATATATCAAACATATATGTATAATACTTAATTTTCAATTTAAACACTTATATGCATATATACATACATGTACACTAACAAAAACATTTTAGAATCATAACTTCTCTTCTATATAGGCACGTTAAAAAAGTACAATAAGAAGATAAGTGGTTCACATTAGTTCTCGTGGTTCTCGTGTTTACCTAATCCTAATCCTACTCCCAATCCTATATATGTGTGCATATATTCTAATTTCTTTATTAGAATAGTTCACTTTTATATCTAATCTACATAAATAAGTTTACAAATGATAAATAATATTGACTTAGACATGTATTGTGATTCAATATTTCCTATAGTTCGTTGATTTGGTTTGCAGCATTAAATAGTGGAAGTCTCTTTCTATCTACAAGCCAAAAAGAGAAAAGAAGAAAAAAGGGGAAAAGGCGAATTGGAAAGAAGAAAAAACGTAAAATAAAATACTTTTTGATGGTTTTTATTTATGAATTTGATTATAATTGGAAAAGCCGTGTGAGAATAATTTGACCAGTTTCTATCAGTATAATAATAATATTAATAATAATTAGATAATTCAATACGTTAAATAAGGAATATCAACTAAAAGTATATAAGCTTCTGTAAAAAGCTATATAAAATCGCTGGCACGTCAAATAACTCAAAATGATATATTACCTGTTGTTAGTGCTGTTAAACGGTATTGTTAGCCTGTCACGCGTTAAACTACACAAACATGTAAATCAGGTCACAAATATAAACTTGACCAGTTGTATATGACATATGATTTTATGGATGACAGAAAGATGATATGTTTTACTAAGTACTGTTTTACTTGTAATACATTTAGGTTCTAAAATAACATTTTTTTTTAATTTAAAAAGTTATGTTTGGATTTTTATAGGCCTTAAATTTTAGGGGGGAAACAAATCATAATCATTATCGTACTCAGTATATCCCATCAATAGCAAAGTTATATTAGGGTCCGAGGAGGGTAAGATGTAGACAGCCTTACCTCTACCCCGTAGGAATAGAGAGGCTGCTTCCGGTGAGACCCCCGGCTCGATAGTAGTTTTGCATCAAGTCCTAGACATAAGGCACATAACACTCAACCACCGGGACACTGGCCGATTGGTGCATGTACCCTTATCTTTCGACTATCAACGCCACCAAATGATGTCTGATTAAATTTCCGCCACTTTTAATGTTATTTTCACGAGATTAGTTTAATAACGTCAAAATTAGTGCTATTTCACTTTTGTCCATCCGAGGGTTCACACATATATACCTTATATGCGCAGACCGCAAGCAGGACGCTGAGGAAAAAGAATAATTATATTAAAAAGATTAAAATATTACGAGAATAAGATGAGCAAACTTAAATCGTTAACTTTTTTATTTGGTTTATATTTTTAAAATTTTAAACTCCTTAAATACACATGTATTCTTTACGTACATAAAAATCAAACTAATTTGTTTATATGTTTTTTTAATTATAATTATTTACCTATATATGTGTAAGTTACATTTTTGTGAGACCACATATATAAATGAAATTTGTCTGTATATATTTGATTTTAATAAAAGATATATAAATATTGTATTTCAAGTTTCAACCATTATTTTATATTTCAAAGGTTTTTGAGATTGAAAAACAAATGATTTGTTAATTTGTTTCTTATTGAAATATATGTAGAAACACTTTCTTTTGTTTGTGTGAAAAATAATTTGTTGGTAATAGCATACTTAATTTTAGCAAGTTTGTGATGGATGCTACGTACCTGTTTTTTCTTTCTGTTTTTTACCTTAATATTATTTTCACTATCTTAATATTATTTTCCTAAACTTAATATTATTTTCACTACTTCTTATTGAACTTTTTCTTGATATCACCCGATATCTACTTATCTGTTCCATCTTATAGCTGAGAGTTATCCTAAGGATCATAAAAGTAAGAAATGTGGAAAGGTTTGTAACCTTTAGATATGCGTAAGGTATTAAATTAATCAAGTTAATGGCTAAAAATAGGTCCAACCGTGCATATCGTACCGATACCCGTACCAATTGGTATTACGTTTTGGTTGTGATATTATGGTTTACTGAATGTCGGTACCCATACCGATTTAGCTTTTTGTTACTCTTACTAGCACCAATCCATAATCAACGAATAATTTTTCCAAAGAAAAGGAAAGCTGTACAAAAGCGGGTATTGCACCGAAATACCGATACTCGTACCCGTATTGTGCCAATTAATTCAGTATCACATTTAATACTCGTTTTTACTGATATTGGATACCGGTACGGGTACAATACCAATCTCATTCCTAGGAATGATTAATTCAGTTTTAAAAATGGATAAATGCTTTTGAACGACCACCAAAACCTGGCCATCCGGGTACACCCATTGATAAAAGATCATCCACGTCTGTGATCATAGAGAACTTTATACTATAGATAATTTAAAAATTAAATATATACACACACTAAACAAACTATGAAACTAAAAATTAAATATATACACACACTAAACAAACTATGAAACTAATTGATCTTTTGTTGCATATACATTATCTATATATAGTAAAGTTTCACAAACTTGTATTTGGTAAATAATATATAAAAGATAGCTTTCTAAAGCAAACATAAATGAAGGTATGACAGGGTGATTATTATAGATTTGATTCTAGGCAATTTCTTGTCAACCCTGGTTCGAGTTTTGGTAACTAGAAAGGGTGGTTAATATGCAGAATTTTTTTCAACTTCATTTTAGTTTAATGGGCCACCATCATTATTATTATTATTATTATTACAATTGAAAGTTTTTGCGTTGGGCCACTTAACGACACCTTATTGGAGCAAGGCTTTATTTTTGTTTTAGTTATGGTTGATAATGAACGTTACAAAAACTAACCGAATACCATTTTTTTTTGTTTTAGTCCTGTATCGCAACAAACATGACGAAAATCGACTGAATTCGCGCAAACTCAACGCGCTTTGTTTTAGTTCTCGTACCGTAACGAATAGAACCTAGCGAAAGATAATTTTTTTAGTTCCGGTACCGTAACAAACATGATGAAAATCGACTGAATTTGCATAGATTCAATGCCCGGGATCAACAACGGCCGGGTTTTACCAATGCTCGAGTTTTACCGACCGACACTACCCTATTGGTCCACCTCAGTTTTTATAATTTTTTTAATCTTATTTTTTTGTTTTTGTTCCGGGACAATAACGCACGAAACCAAAACCGGTTGGACTTTTGTCGACTTACTGTAGCAACGTTTGGGACCGACAACACTTGGATTTTACCACCGTCCTGATTTATCTATCCTCCCGGCGCAATGCGCGGGTAAAACCCTAGTTTGTAATAAAAACTACTTTAGGAGACGTGTTCCAGTGGGATCGTTAAACCAAAAAAAATCGTAAAACCAATTGAACTACGCACTCGCGCTAACTTACAAAAATTAGATCAAAACGTAAAACATATAAAAAAAATGAGTGAGTAAACAACATTATTCAAGCGGGTTTGAATTAATATATTATAATTATAATATATAATAATATGGGTTATTAAATTTTAAAAATTGATAATAATCCTAACTGTAGTAGGGGTCCCAAATTTTAATTGACGATAACAATTTCACTTTCTTTTCGTATAGAAAAAGCAAACTAATTTCCATTTTCCAATTCTTTAATTGACGATAACAATTTCACTTTCTTTTCACTTTCTTTTAAACGTGAACAACAACAAAGGTACCATCACCACTTTACGAAAAAACGGGTCCCACACACACACCCCTTCCTTGAACTCGTCCACACCAGATCACACCTATCATATAAATCACAAAACAATAATATTATAATAAAATATTTAAACCACAATAAGTTATAATAACCACCATAACTTATCACATAAATTGCATATAAGTTTATAATAAGCCAATTTCACTTATCATTTAACAAGAGATAAGTTGCATTACATATCATATCCCTAATAGTATTTATATCTTGTCTTCTATGGTTCTTCGCTTCACACATACCTTCACACTTTCTCTCTCTAAAAACCCCCCAAAATTGAATCCAACAATTGACGAATTCGTGTTATTATAAGCCGTACGATTCAATTCGATCTGTTCATCTCGTTCGTGTGTTCGTCTGCTGGCCAATTTCTCGTTCGAAGGTACCAATTTATCGTGATTTTATCGTTTTTAAGGCTAATTGACGGTGAAATTGTGGATTAGGTTATGAATCTGGTGTTGATTGTGTGGTTTTTTGGGGAATTAGCGCTTTTTGGTGGTGGTTAGCTTGATTTTAGGTGATTAGGTGGTTGAGTTTGCCGATCTGGTAGTGATTAACCCTGTTGTTTCATTTCATGTATTTTTTTTATTTTTTTTTAATTTTTGGATTTATTTTTTTTTATTTTATTTTGATTGCAGTTTAGAGAAACCTGTGTCCTCTTTAATTATTATTATTATTATTATTATTATTATTATTATTATTATTATTATTTTTAATTATTTAATTATTATGTTGTATTTTTTATTTAATTTTGTTTATTTTTTCATGTATATTTTGTAATTTTTTATTTTTTTAGTTTTTTAATTTTGATTTGATTGCAGTTTAGAGAAAGCTTTGTTGTTCTCTCAAGTACATCTGGTTCTGATTAACGCTGTTGTTGAATTTTATGTATTTTTTATGTATTTTTTTGGATTATTTATTTATTTTTTAATTTTATTTTGATTGCAGTTTAGAGAAACCTGTGTCCTCTTTAATTAATTAATTATTATGTTGTTGTATTTCTTTATTTAATTTTGTTTATTTTTTCTTGTATATTTTGTAATTTTTTATTTTTTATTTTTTTTAGTTTTTTAATTTTGATTTGATTGCAGTTTAGAGAAAGCTTTGCTGTCTCTAAGTATATCTGTTAGTGATTAACGCTGTTGTTTCATTTCATGTATTTTTTTTTATTTTTATGTATTTTTTTGGATTTATTATTATTTTTTTTATTTTATTTCGGTTGCAGTTTAGAGAAACCTGTGTCGTCTTTAATTAATTAATTATTATTATGTTGTTCTATTTTTTTTATTTAATTTTGTTTATTTTTTCATGTATATTTTGTAATTTTTTATTTTTTTAGTTTTTAAGTTTGATTTGGTTGCAGTTTTAGAGAAAGCTTTGTTGTCTCTAAGTATACCTGGTTGTGATTAACGCTGTTGTTGAATTTTATTTATTTATTTATTTTAATTTTTTTTAGTTTTTTAATTTGATTGCAGTTTAGAGAAAGCTATGTAGTCTCTAAGTATTAATTATTATATTTTTGTATTTTTTTTTATTTTTTGTTTAATTTTGTTTTTTTCTTGTAATTTCAGTAATTTTATACTATTAATTTTTTAGTTCTTCTTTTTAATTTACTTTTGATTGCAGTTTGGAGAGAACTATGTCGTGCCTAGTATTAATTATTATATTGTTGTATTTATTTTGTATTGAATATTGTTTAATTATTTTTTTTATTATTTCACTTTTAGTTTGATTGCAACTTAGAAAAGGCTATGTTGTTTCTACGTATTAAGTATTTTATTTCTGTATTTTTTTTATTTAACTTTGTTTATTTTTTTCATGTATTTTTTGCAATTTTTTGTAATTTTTTTAGGTTTATTTTTTGAAATTTTAATTTGATTGCAGTTTGAGAAAGCTATGTTGTCTCTGAATATTTATTATTATTATTATTATTATTATTATTTATTTATTAAAATTTTCAATTTGATTTGATTGCAGATTAGAGGAAGCTATGTCTTCTCTCAGCAGAGAGCTTGTGTTTTTAATTCTTCAGTTTCTAGATGAAGAGAAGTTCAAGGAGACTGTTCATAGGTAGGGTTTAATATTATCTATTGAATTTCTGTTTTGTTTTCTTTCATTTTTGCAGATTTTGTTTGTTATAAGCGAATCACATGTGTTTTAAGGATGAGACCGGTACATTACTGGTACTAAAATTACAGACTGAATTTCTGGAAAAGTGGGAACTGTGCCAGTATGGTATCGTACTCGTTATGAAATGCGGGTAGCGGTGCCGAAAATACTATGATTGAATTTTTGGAAAACTGGGAACCGTACCGGTGTGGTACTGGTACTTGTTATGAAATGCCGGTACCGAAAATACCGATACCGAATTTCTGGAAAAGCGGGAACCGTACCGGTACGGTATTGGTATGGTACTAGTACTCATTATGAAATGCTGGTACTGGTACCGAAAATACTGATACCGAATTTTTGGAAAAGTGGAACTGTAGCGGTACGGTATCAGTTTGGTATTGTACCGGTACCCCCCATTACTTGGTACCAAATGATCATCCCTACCTGCTTTTGTGTAAGTTGTATTTAGTATTTATTTTTATTTTTTTGTTGTGGAGGTTGGAGCAAGAATCTGGTTTTTTCTTCAATATGAGATACTTTGAAGAAATGGTGACAAATGGTGAATGGGATGAGGTGGAGAAGTATCTTTCTGGATTCACAAAGGTTGATGATAACAGATACTCAATGAAAATCTTCTTCGAGATACGAAAACAGAAGTATCTAGAAGCCCTAGACAAGTATGTGTTGATTCAAATTTTGTTCATACGTATACACACTTAGGCTATCTTTAGTCTGATTAATATTGAGGTTTCTTATAATCTGATTAATTTGCAGGAAGGATCGTTCTAAAGGGGTTGAGATTCTAGTGAAGGATTTGAAAGTGTTTTCTGCTTTCAATGAAGATCTGTTTAAAGAAATAACTCAGCTTTTGACTCTAGATAACTTCAGGTGTGTAAATTGTAATAGTTAATACTTAATACATAATACGTACGAGTTGTAAAAAGTTTAAAGTTTTGATATAAATACATGCATGCGTACAGGGACAATGAACAATTATCAAAATACGGAGACACGAAATCTGCTAGGACTATAATGCTGGGTGAGTTAAAGAAGTTGATTGAAGCAAATCCCCTGTTCCGTGACAAGTTAAACTTTCCTGGCTTAAAGAATTCAAGACTTCGAACACTTATTAACCAAAGGTTCATATCTAGCTTTTGATTTCTGATTCAGTAACATGAGTTTATTTCAATATTAATATGTGAATACAAATTGTAGTTTGAATTGGCAACACCAGCTTTGTAAGAACCCGAAGCCGAACCCTGATATCAAAACACTATTTGTTGACCATTCGTGCGGGCAGTCACAGCCAAATGGTGCACGGGCCCCATCACCGGTTACTAATCCGTTAATGGGTTCTGTACCAAAGCCTGCAGGCTTTCCACCTCTAGGTGCTCATGGTGTAAGTGAAATTAGCCTTTTGTTTACAGTCAGTTAAAGTTGTAACTGTAAAACTTAGTTTTTTAACCTAATTTGTACATTGTTATTTGTATTTTAAGCCTTTTCAGCCTGCACCTGCACCTATGCCATCGTCTCTTGCTGGTTGGATGGCAAATCCAGCTGTGCCTCATCCATCAGTTTCCACGGTTCCAATTGGTTTCACTCCGCCGAATAATGCCGGTATGTGTATTTTCATCTTGGTTAAATTCTTGATAAAAGTATTATAATAGAGAATAGGCTTGTAAAGGAACTGAACAAACACGAATGGAGCATGTTCGTTTGTTTTGACTTTAACCAAATAAACGATCAAACACGTACAGTTAATGAACTTTTGTTTTCTTGTTTGTGTTAGTTCATCAAGAAACTGAACTTGTTCCTGTTTGATTTCGTTTTTGTTCGTGGGTACAAGTGACTAAACACAGACGAGCGAACGTATCAACATAATTGAGCTAAAACCAATTAAAAGTAATTGTGAACATAAATGTTTCATCATCATTAGTAAATCCCACCAATAGCAAAGCTATGGTAGGGTCTGAGGAGGGTAAGATGTAGACAGCCTTACCTCTACCCCGTAGGAATAGAGAGGCTGCTTCCGGTGAGACCCCCGGCTCGATAGTAGTTTTGCATCAAGCCTTGGACATAAGGCACATAGCACTCAACCACCGGGATACCAGCCAATTGGTGCGTGTACCCTTGTCTTTCGGCTATCAACGCCACCACATGATGCCTGATTAACCTTCCGCCAATTTTAACATTATTTTCACGAGATTAGTAAATAACGCCAAAATTAGTGCAATTTCACTTTTGCCCACATGAGGTTTCACACATATATACATTATATGCGTGCACCGCAAACAGGGCGGTGAACATAAATGTTTAGGCTTCAAAAATCATTAGAACTAGACAATATTTTAACGGGCCTAATACATTTGAATGATCATATTAAAGAACGTAAACGAACATAAATGAAGGGTTTCTTGTTTGTGTTAGTTCATCAAGAAACTTAACTTGTTCCTGTTTGATTTCGTTTATGTTCGTGGGTACAAGTGACTAAACACAGACGAGCGAACGTATCAACATAATTGAGCTAAAACCAATTAAAAGTAATTGTGAACATAAATGTTTAGGCTTCAAAAATCATTAGAACTAGACGATATTGTAATGGGCCTAATACATTTGAATGATCATATTAAAGAACGTAAACGAACATAAATGAGCGTAACAAGTAGACATAAATGAATGGAGACATGTGTCATGTGTTCATGTTTGTTCATTTACCTAAACAAACAAAAAAATATGTTCGTGTTCGTTCATTTATTAAATAAACGAATGGTTCACAAATGGTCACGTTCAGTTTGTTTACAAGCCTAATAGAGAGTGCAATGTTTCTGAATATGATTTGCTGTTTTTTTTGTTTTATATCATATTGAAGCTATGCTAAAGCGACCTAGGACTCCTCCTACCAACAATCCAGCTGTGGATTATCAAACAGCTGATTCTGAACACTCGTTAAAGAGAACACGCACATTTGGGATATCTGATGAAGTATGGCATACTTTTCCCTATGTTATTTCTTTATATAAGGATCCTCTGAAACACTTTTAGAAACTATATGCTGATGCATGTATGATGTTCTTAGCAGGTCAATCATATGCCTGTAAATATGTTACCTGTTGGTTATATGGGTCAAAGTCAAAGTCTAAGTCAAAGTCATGGTCAAAGCTCTTACTCTTCTGATGATTTGCCTAAAACCGTGGTGATGACTCTAAATCAGGGGTCTGTAGTCAAAAGTATGGAATTTCATCCGATACAGCAAGTTCTGCTTCTTGGTAAGTGCTTGGTTCCCATTAACATTACATTTCAAACATTATTAATGCTAGAAATTGGTAAAATAATATTATTTTATATTTTCCTTTATTGATATTAGTTGGAACTAGCAATGGTGACATCATGATATGGGAAGTAGCTAGCAGGGAGAAACTTGCTCACAAGAATTTCAAGATTTGGGATATTAGTGTTCTTACAATGCCTTTGCAGGTTTGTATCCAAACATTAGTCTTTTTTTAACTTATTATTTTGTTGAAAAATGTCTCCTTTGTAACAATATAGGGTATTTTTGGGCTAAGTAGTCAATTTGACTTGTGACTTGTGTTTGTAATAGGCATCCTTGACCAACGACAATACTGCAATTATAAATCGTGTAACATGGAGCCCCGATGGATCACTATTTGGTAATATTAATAAGTTACCTTTCTTCAATAATAATTCTCTCTTAAAATATAACCTAATCGGTATTTTTTCTTTCATATAGGTGTTGCATTCTCAAAACATATTGTGCAGATATACTCATATCATGGTGCTGATGATCTCAGAAACCATTTGGAGGTTTGTCTTGTTTGATATCTAGGTTCATCTTTTCTTGTTTAAGTAGTGACAGGTGGCGTTTCTTATATTTAACCACTTTATTTGTTATGGTTGTATAGATTGAGGCTCATGGTGGCAGTGTTAATGATCTTGCTTTCTCTCACCCGAACAAACAACTTTGCATTGTGACATGTGGCGAGGATAGATTAATAAAGGTTTGTTTCGTTACTTTTTGACTCGGTGTTTCTATTTTCGTTAAAATCTTTTATTTATTTATATATAATTTTAATTCTTTTATTATAGGTGTGGGATGCAGTAACAGGGGCAAAACAGTTTACATTTGAGGGTCATGAAGCACCAGTGTATTCTATATGTCCACATGTCAAGGAAACTATTCAGGTAAAAATTGCCTCTAATTTGTTATAAACACTGTGCAACTGCCAATTTGTTTATTTTTTATTTTTATGTGTACCAGTTTATCTTCTCTACATCAACCGATGGGAAAATAAAGGCTTGGTTGTATGACAATATGGGTTCCAGGGTGGACTACGATGCACCAGGCCATTCATCCACCGCGATGGCATATAGCGCCGATGGAACAAGGTTAAAGATTTGATATTTCTTTTTCAACTTTTTATTTATTTATTGATGTTTTGTGTGAAAAATTCAACTCGTTTACTTTCAAATTGGTCATTGGTTGATACATTCACAAACGAATAATATAAAAAGGGGAGAATTACATATATGCCCTTCTAAACTTCACTAATTGCATGTTTACCCAACCCAAATCTGAAATTGTATATATCCTCTTGTTGCCCATTTTGATTTATATTATTAAAATAAGTTATATAATGAGTGTTTAAATCTTATTTTACTAAAACTTTAAAATTTCTCATATTTACGTATTTACTCATTTTTAACTAGTTTTCATTTGATGATTGTCACCCGTATTTTTTACGAGTGTCGGAAGAGTAGATTATTCATAGACGAAAGAAAATAATTAAAAAACGCAAAAAGAAAAACTTAGTAAAAAAGAAAAAAAATATTTTGCGAAACATTAAAAAAAAGAGTAAACATGAAAATTTGGGAAACTTTGAACTTTTAGGAAAGAGGGTAAAATAGTCATTCTGTAATTTATTTATTATTAAACAAATCAAAATGAGTAAATTTGATATATTTTTGTAATGAGATATATGCAATTGCCCCTATAAAAGACTGGCTTAAAACTATATGTTTTGTTATGATATTTGGCATCTAATATACATATCTAATGTTGTTTGCATAATCAATAGGTTATTCTCATGTGGAACAAGTAAAGATGGAGATTCTTACATTGTTGAATGGAATGAAAGTGAAGGAGCTGTGAAACGTACTTATATCGGGCTCGGTAAACGATCTGTTGAAGTTGTGCGGTTTGATACTACAAAGAATCGGTTTCTTGCTGCCGGTGATGAATTTATGGTTAAATTCTGGGATATGGATAATGTTAACTTATTGACAACAACTGATGCTGATGGTGGTTTACCGGTACTCATCGGATTCTTACATTTAGATATATAACTGAGTTTTCATAATTGGTGGCCATGAACAGTTGACTTATTGTTCAAAATGGGTAAAAAAAATTTCGGTTCAAAAAGTCATGTTAGGCTGGGTTTGAAATCAATGTAAAACTGAACTAGGCTATAAAATATGTTTAGAAAAGCTATATTTAGGGGTGCAAACGAGACTGAGCCTACCCAGAGCTCGACTAGGCTTGTGTTCGGCTTGCTTTGAAATATTTTAGGTTTTGTGCTCTTTTTCTAAAACGCGAGCACGACCCATGAGTCGTTTTTTCAATCTTGAGCTCAGCTCGTTTATTAATTTATAGTTTATTTATTTACATTTTCAACTTTTTTAAATTATAATTTTTATATATAGCATAATATATGATGTAGTTATCAAAATTTAATATATAATAAAAACTATTATATAAATGTAGATTTAATACATCAAATAAAAATTATATAAATAATAGGCTTGCGAGCCAGCTTGAGTTAGATAAGTGAAACTCGGGTTCGTGCTCGTTTATTAAAGCGAGCACGACCCATGAGTTGTTTTTTCAAGCTTGAGCTCAGCTCGTTTATTATTTTATAGTTTATTTATTTACATTTTCAGCTTTTTTAAATTGTGATTTTTATATATAGCATAATATATTATATAGTTATCATAATTTGATATATAATAAAAACTATTATATAAATTTAATACGTCAAATAAAAATTATATAAATAATAGGCTTGCGAGACAGCTTGAGTTAGATAAGTGAAACTCGCATTAATGCTCGTTTGTTAAACAAGCTTGTTTCAAGGCCGATCCTCAGGGTTGAGCTCGGTTTGAGTTTTTATCAAGCCGATCTCGAGTAGCACACTTTGAGCTTTTAACAAGCTGACCTTGAGTATTACACGAGCAGGGAATGGCTCGTTTACACCCATGGCTTTATTTAAAAATCCGAACTTTTTGTTAGTGATAAAAAATTGCTCAAATCGGCCGGTTAACAGGTAAACGGGCTGAAATCACCAGCTGTACTCTACTTATATGTTGGTTCTTGATGTGTTTGCAGGCTTCTCCTTGTATAAGATTCAACAAAGAAGGTGTTCTGTTGGCTGTATCAACAAACGAAAACGGGATCAAGATTCTTGCTAATCAAGATGGACTTAGGTTACTAAGAACAATGGAAAGTCGACCTTTTGACCCTTCAAGGGTCACATCTGCATCTATTGTGAAGGTAATTTGGTTTTTAATATTATGCTTTAAAATTGTCTTTATATAAATTTTCATGGCGTCTTAATGAAATGGTTGATACATATACAGCCCCAAATGATGACCATGTTTGGTGCTGCTGCTAATTCACCTGTGGGACCCAGCATTATGGATAGGGTTACACCTATGCCTCCAATGGTGGTTATGGTTAGCATTTTATTTTCTGATTTTTTGATAATTAGTATGAACAGATTGCTAGGCCTGTAAACGAATCGAATGGACACGAACTGGGGTGTGCTCACTCGTTTATTTGAATTTAACCGCACACGAACAAATTTCTTTTGCAAGTTTGTTTGGTAAGAAAATGAACATTTTCGTTTGTTAAAAATCTAAACGAACGTGAATGAACTCAAATAAATGTAAACTAACATAATTGAACAAACATAAACAAAAGTTCATGAATGTAACTTAAAATTGAAGTTAAAATATATAAGCATAACATGAATATATATATAATTTTTTATGTACTTAGTGTTAATTAATATTTAACCTAACATAAACGAACATTCACGAACGAAACATGTGTTCATGCTCGTTTAATCAGATGAAACAAATTTTTGTTCATGTTCCTTCACCCGTTTATTCAATAAGCGAACAAACATAAATAAGCTCAAATAGTTTAATCAAATGAACACAAGTTTTTGTTCATGTTGTTTTTGTTTATTAAATAAATGAACTTTCTGCTGAACGATTTCAGTCCAATTCACTAAACGTTGTGTTTGTTTACCGGCCTATAAATTACCATTTTTAGATAATTTATATTTAGTGGTCATGACTCATGGTGTAAATTTTGTAGAATGGTGACAATCGGGGCCCGATTGATGTAAAGCCCAGAATTGTAGATGAGGCTGTGGAAAAATCTAGAATATGGAAGTTAACTGAAATAACTGAACCGTCACAGTGTCGGTCTTTAAGGCTCCCTGATAGTACATCTTCACCAATGAGGGTATCATTTTCATTTCAGTTTTAATACTGTTGTCACTGTTTTTTGCTTTAAACTGGTTTGACTTTTTTTGGCTTTTGGTCAACGCGGTACATGTACAGGTTTCAAGATTGATATACACAAACTCGGGACTTGCTATATTGGCTTTAGCAGCTAATGCGGTTCATAAACTATGGAAATGGCCAAGAAATGACCGCAGCTCAACTGGGAAGGTACTAAAATTTATTTTTAAATAGTATTTGTATGCCGAAGCAAGAAATCACATAAATACAATAATATCAACAAAGATGATTTGGTCTTATGCTATTACTAGTAAACGAGTTTTACCCGTTGGCCAAAAACCATAAAGACAAATACTGATATTGCTCTTGATAATACTTACACCCGTGCCCATGTTGTAAAGGATGTTGACACATGTTTTACATCAACCGAAATCCATAAAAACGAATACTAATACCAGTCCTGATAATACCAACACTGAGGTACTTACGTTGTTTGATCGGTATCAGTTCGGGTTCTCACGGTACTGGTACGATAACGACACTTGGTATAGTTTACGATACTAAAAAATGCATTATTTGAACCCAAAAAATGAACAGCGTTTTTGTGAGTTTAACTGCTATTTGCTTTTTATATGTATATATAATCACATTATATATACATAGCTTTGCTATTGGTGGGATATACTGAGTATGATGATGATGATGATGATATCACATTATAATTTTCAATTCCAAACCTTTATTTACAAACCAAACAGGTGCCAACTTGGATTCACTTCTATATTTCTTAAATTTGTGTTCTGACATGTTTTCAATTACTTTATTTAGGCTACTGCTAATGTGATACCTCAACTATGGCAACCAGCAAGCGGTATTTTGATGACTAACGATATTAGTGATACAAACCCTGAAGATGCCGTCCCATGCTTTGCATTGTCCAAGAATGACTCATATGTTATGTCTGCTTCTGGAGGCAAAATATCTTTGTTTAATATGATGACGTTTAAGGTTAGTTAACATTTTATATCCACGTTTATCGCACACATATATGACCATTATACCCTTTTGAAAATCATGCAGACTATGACTACATTCATGTCCCCACCACCAGCTGCAACGTTTTTGGCATTTCATCCACAAGATAATAATATTATTGCCATTGGAATGGAGGATTCTTCAATTCACATATACAATGTCCGAGTTGATGAGGTTGTTTATTAGATCTTTTATTCAAGAGTATTGAAAAAGTCAACTCTGTAGTCAACATACAAAGTGATGTTTTTGTTGTTTATATGAATAGGTTAAAACGAAGCTGAAAGGCCATCATAAACGGATAACTGGATTGGCTTTCTCCAATGTGCTTAATGTTCTAGTATCTTCTGGTGCTGATTCTCAGGTAATTTGGTTTGTTCATATATTTAGTTAACGGGCTGTTTAGTTTTTCATAGGCCTGTAAACGAAATAGCGAACAAGGGTGGTGCATGTTCGTGCTCGTTTGTTTAACTTTAACTGAACAAACAATCGAACACAAATAGCTAGACGAACGAGGTTATCTTGTTCATGTACGTTCGTTAAAAAAGCGAACGTGTTCGTGTTCGTTTGCGTTCGTTCGTTGAACTTTAACCGAACAAACAATTGGACACGAACAACTAGATGAACATGGTTATCTTGTCTGTGTTTGTTCACTAAATGTGTTCGCGTTTGTTTTTGTTTGTTCGTTACCGGACAAACGATTGGAAACGAACAACTAAATGAGCAGGGTTATCTTGTATGCGTTCGTTCATTAAAAATTGAGTGTGCTCACGTTCATTTATGTGTTTAACTTTTATCGAACAAGCAATCGGACACGAACAACTAAACTGATAAACGTGTTCACGCTCGTTTAGGTTTATTTGTTAACAATATAAACGAACAGTTTATGAACGTAAACGAACGAATATAACTAAACATAGATAAACGACCAAAAGCTAAAACCAATAAAATGTGAACGTGAACAACAATGTGTTGTGCTTAAATAGTTATTAAAACTAGACTAAAGTGTTATGTGCCTAAAGATTTAAATGAATATATTAGCGGATGTAAAAGAGCGTACTTAAACAAACGTAACGTAAAGAACATAAATCAATGCAAATGAACGAAAATAAGCCAATTTAAATGAACGAACATGACATGTGTTTGCTTGTTTAATTAAATGAACAAAAGCTGAATAACTTTTGTTCACGTTTGTGTTTGTAAACATATTTGACAGACAATAATCATCCTCATAATAAGAGAGCTTTTTTCTGTATGCAGTTGTGTGTTTGGAACACAAACGGATGGGAAAAACAAACAAGTAAACCTCTGCAAATTCCAGCAGGGCGTGTGGTAGGTCCCCTTGCTGACACGCGTGTGCAATTTCACCAAGACCAAACACATTTGCTAGCTGTACATGAAACTCAGATAGCCGTTTATGAAGCACCTAAATTGGAGTCACCCAAACAGGTATCTTATTCACCAAGTATTCATATAGTTGCCCACTTTCAGAGAAAATTGTTCCGAGTTTCATTGGGTTCGGGTCAAAATGGGTTAGGTTGACCCAGATGCTTTTATAACTAAATCCATTAGTTACTGATGAATTGTGATGCATATTGTTGTGAAACAGTGGTTCCCACCAGAGTCAAGTGGATTGATTACCCATGCTACTTACTCGTGTGATAGCCAATCGATATTTGTGGGATTTGAGGATGCGAGTGTCGGTATTCTTACTTCATCAACACTGAGGTTGCGATGCCGGATTACTTCAAATGCTTATTTGCCAAGCAATCCAAAGTCGGTATTTGTTCATTTTATCATATTTGTTTTTCAGCCCTTCACATATTTTTAATTACTGTTAAAATTATGTTATGCAAATGATATTGTTGAGGTGGCAAAGGGAGAGGGTCGGTTTATAGGTCAACACGGGTACTTTTCGGATGTATTTTGACTGAAAACAATATATTTCCGAATTCCATACTTTTGACACGTTTGACCAGTTCGTATATTGATCGTCTGAAACTGCAATGTGTACCAAACTTATTTTTTTATTCTATAAGGTGTCAAATTGGGTGATCAGACGCAGAGGTGCATAAATCGGGTTTTAGGCCCAAAACGGGTCGGGTTGGGTCCAAAAAAGTTAAACCTGGTTTTTAGTAAACTGGTTGGGGATCCAACACGGTTTTTGGGAGAATCAAATTTGACTGGTTTGAAGCTCGATAGCTTTGGGTCAAAGAAAGTCAAACTTGATTTTCGGTGAAACTGGTACGAGTTTCAACCTGGTTTTTGAGAAGGAAAAGAATGGGTTTGACCGGTTTGAAACTCTGTTGGGTTGGGCCAAAGAAAGTCAAGCCCGGTTTTGAGAGGGAAAGAATAAGGTTTGAGTTGGGTTAGGCAAAAGAAAGTCAAAACAAAGTGTTTTGGTGAAACAGCTTCGGTTTCCAACCTGTTTTGAGAGGGAAAATGAGCGGGTTTTAACCGGGTTCAAATCGGTTTCAAAGTTTAGACTTTAGGGCTACGCCGTTCTCAAGTCTCAACCCTACAGTTTGGTTCAGGGTCAACCAAACCGTGCTCAGTTTCCAACCCGTTTTTTCTGTGTACCTCTAGTCCAACAGGTTGGATAATGGGCCAAAACAGGCTGCACAGGCCCGAAACATCTTTTTTCATATTTGTTTAAAAAAGTGTAACAAATATGTAATATTACAAATAATTACAAACCCTACAGTTTTACAATATTTATAATTTTATATAACTATTTCATAAATATTTTTGTGTCCTCTAATTTTATGAACCTTTTCAGTTTAAGGGTGCACCCACTTGTTATAGCTGCACACCCATCCGAACCAGATCAACTCGCATTGGGACTCAGTGACGGTGGCGTGTGTGTACTCGAACCACTGGAGTCAGAAGGCAAATGGGGCACATCACCTCCATCTCTAGAGAACGGTGGTGCGGGTCCAAGTAGTACAACTCCCGGTGCAGCAAGTACAACTGATCAAGCAGAAAGGTAACTTACAAACTTTAGGTACATGGAGTGATAGGATGGGGATTTACAAGTTAGTTTTGACTCGACACCATAATTTAAGAAACGGTTTTTTAGAAATTGATATCTTCGCTGCTGTTTAGGCGTTAGGTTCCGGTAGTAGAAAAAAAGATTTGGTTTTATGGTGTAAAGTTTATCGACATGCAAACTGATGATTGTTTTATTTTTTTTCTTTTTATCTTTAGTTATAAAATTGGAAATGATGCAGGTCTTTGTTAATGGCCACATAGTTTTTCATCTTTTTTGTCTTTTTTTCTTTTGGGTTTTTTTTAATATCTTATGCTGGGTGGATTACAAAAGAAAAAAAAATGATTATTATAAAAATTTTATGTTTGAGATTCACGTTCGGTTTTCATGGCCGGTTTTTGGTCAAAATGGAATCCAAACGAATCAGCAGCGTCAGTTTTCTAAAGATACTTGAACGTGTCCAATTGGATCACGTTTATGTTTGTAGATAAGATATTCTTGCTAGTTCTTGCTCCTGCATGAAAGTTTCATTTTAGGTAAGGACGACGAGACAATCGATACCAAGCACCAGACACGCCACAAAGAGTTTTGTGATCGAATACCGAGCCTTTTGATTTTTTGTTAAAGAAGAAAACTCTTATGAAAAACCAATATACAATGCTCTCATTTAAACTAGACATGGGATATAGATGGACTCAAATTCTAACTAACAATAATCTAAATTAACTAAATTTTCGGTTGGATCGGGTTTAAATTACAGCTCCATTAGTTAGTGAAATCAAATTCAATAGATATGAAATTTTAACAAATTAGCGCTGTTTTATTTTAGGAAAATTGGATTTTAATAATCCCAAATTTCTGTTATTGGCCGATAATAATCCAAACTTAATTTATTCCCACCAGTGGTTCCAAATTTAAAAAAGTTGGCTTTCAATGATCCTCGGTTAAAAAAACCTAATGGTGTTAAGTTTTTTCCAAATTTCAAACTGATTTTTTAGGCTTTTTGATTGAAAGGAGGATATGAGTCGATTAACATAAAACTTAGCTTGAAATGATGCTTCAAATGGCTTGATTAGTGCTTCAAATCGGGTGTTTTAACTTCAAATTAACAAAAATTAGGTTGTTTGGAGTATCGTTTCGAGCTAAATTTTACACCAATCGACTCGTATCCTCGTTCCGATCAAAAGCCCTAAAAAATTAGTTTGAAACTCAGAAAAAACATAACGTCGTTAGTTTTTTTTTAACGGAGAACCATTGAGAGCCAACTTTTTTAAGTTTAGGACCACTGGTGAGAATAAACTAAGTTGGGATTATTATCGGCCAATAACAGAAAGTTATTATTAAAATCCAATTTTCCTTTATTTTATTTATTTATTTGGTACTTTATACTCATTTATGGCCTCCAGATAAGCAATTTCCTTACCATCTTTGACAATTAACAAATAGAACAAAGGCCTGGTTAATAGGTTATTCGAAAAGAAACATGTCCTAGTCGATGATAGACATGCACAAATCAGTTATAGTCGATGATGCCACCATTCATAAGAAGCACAATGACGGTGTGAACTTTATCATCCATTCATAAGAAGCACAATGACGGTGTGAACTTGCAGCAACCATGACAGCCTTATGACCGTTTTCAAGTATAGTCACTTCCACATTTGTCCCTTGCGAGTATTGCTCTATGTAGTGACGAGGTTGAAAGTTATAGTCGATTGTGTCGGGTTGAAAGTATTAATTTTTTTTTTTGATCCGTTTGGGTCGGGTATGGTCATATAATGTAAAAATAAAACAAGCAGATACAAGAATTCTTACGTACAAATACAAGCGTAATAAATATAGATTTAACGAGTTTGAACCCCAAATTTGTCTTTGATGAACCGGATGAGTTACCTCGCCCGGTCATAAGAGAAAGAAAAGGCGGTGACGAGAGGTGGAGGATCTTCATCTAGAATGACATTGTCGATGAATCCCGAAATAAGCTCGCGCTTTGACAACTTGAAGCTTAAACTTTCCGAGATTGTCACGGTTAAAAAAAGAAGCAAACACGGATAATAATGCAATCCACGAAAAACGATACAAAATGCATGGAGAATATAAACAAATGCAATTGGAATGAAAGACAAAAATGATATAAAGTTCTTGGCAAATGATCTTTCACATCTAGATCCGGTCACCCGGGCTTTTTTGAAGAAAAAAAAGGCAAACATCCTAGCCAAATATGAGAATGAATATTAGTTTTATTTTAGTATTAATTTAAGTTGTTTTATGATTTTGTTGGTTTTTATGTCTTTTTTTTTAATTTAACTAGTGTTATGTTTTTATGTTGGGACTTATATTTTAGACCAACACATCGAATTATTATTATTGTGGGTGAAAAATATATTAATATTTTTGGTCTCAACCAAGGGTGGATGGCTTGAAGACCAAGCCATGCTAGACTAGTATAAATAGATGTATTTGTTAATTTGTCTAGCATAAATGTATTGTGTATTTTGTGAGATCTAGGGTTTTATCCCTATGAGAGAGCCGCCGCCTCCGGGATAAGCTCTCCCGGAGGTGGCTGATCTTTATTGTATGTATGTGTGTATGTATGAGTGCTCCTGTATGACAATATTTTGATTAATGAAATCATACCACCACATATTTCTTTATGTTTGTGTTTTGATTACATATATGTGTTCATCCAGGTTATTGTTCATTGTAATCGATTCAAGCTCTCCACGATTCGATCCTAGCTCAGATCTGGCTCCACCGTTAATAACGACCATTATTCACGCTTCCGCATCGGGGTTTGGGTCTTGTCATTTTATTTACGTTTTGTTTTGTTGTCTTGTTTAATTTTAGGAAAATTGGAAATAAATAATCCCATCTTTTGTGTATTGGCCGATAATAATCCCACCTTTAAAAATTACTAGCAATGGTCCCACCTTTTTTAACTATTTTTTTCTCACTGGTCCTCCGTTAAAAAATACTTAACGTCGTTATTTTTTTCCCCCTATTTTCAAATCGATGTTTTAGGGTTTTTGATCGAAAGAATGATATGAGTCGGCCGATGTAAAACTTATCTCGAAATGGTGATCCAAACGACGAAATAATGTTTCAATTCGGGTGCTTGGATTTCCAATTAACTAAAATCAAGTCATTTGAACCACCGTTTCGAAATAAGTTTTACATCAGTCGACTCATATCGTTCTTTCGATCAAAAGCCCTAAAACATCGGTTTGAAACTAGGGGAAAAACATAACGACGTTAAGTATTTTTTAACGGAGGGCTAGTGAGACAAAAATAGTTAAAAGGTGGGACCATTACTAGTGATTTTTAAAGGTTGGATTATTATCGACCAATACATAAAATGTGAGATTATTTATTTCCAATTCTCCTTAATTTTATAAACAAAATAAATAAAATAGGTTAACTTGAGACGGGGCTTTAAAATCATAACAGGGCTTTAAAGCCATAACAGGGGTTTAAAAGTCCCATTGTCCATTTGATAGTGTCGTGCCACTAAAAATTGGCTTTAAAGTCCCCTTCATAACAGGGCTATGTGTTGTATATGCGATCCATGCCATCTGGGCATGATGCCACTATCCACGTCGCGCATTGCCAAATATTAGGAGGCGCCTTAGGGCTCGTCGCCACCCCCACAACAACTACATTAATCATTATTATTAAATTATAATAATATAATTATTATTATTTTTAATGTTAATGCTAGTTATACCACAAAGCAAGAAACAAGGGACGATCTGGTTATTGGCGTGATAGTGACGCAACATGATAACTAGCTCTTGCCATTTATCTTACAACATACAATCTTAGAGTTTTAAATAAAACAAACTATTTAATTTTTATATATATTGAACTAGTGATTTACTCGCCGTGTTGTGGCGGGTAAGCTGGTAAAACCCCCAGCTTTGAAAACCGGGTGTTGGTAAAACCCAAATAATACAACGGTGAGTCGACCCGAATTTGGACATTATCGGTTAGGCTCGCTACACTATAGACATTGTTGGTAAAACCTGAGCATTAAAACCAAAAAAAAAATAAATTGGTCATGTTAACATATAAAAATATTAACATATAAAAACTTAAAAATTCACGTTTATTTGGTCGGGAAACTCGGGTTGTGATAAAACTCAGGCGCTGTCGGTCCTGGGCATTGAGGCGGTAACTCGACACTAATTCGATCGGTCTACGTTGCTTTCGTTGGTACCTCAGCTAAAAAACGGAGAACATATAAAAATTGATGTGGACCAATTGGGGTAGCGTCAGTCGGTAAACTCGGGCGTTGGTATAGCTCGAGCGTAGTTGGTCCCAACCATTGAGGCTATGAATCTACGTGAAATTAAACTCGATTTCCGTCACATTCATCACCATACCGAAATTAAAACAATAAAAAAGAACACTAAATTGACGTTAGGTAAAAAATAAAACAAAATGCAAAGACTAATAAGGTGTCGCCATGTGACCCAATCAGCACTTAGCAGCACCAAAATCTTTAATTTTTATATATAACTAGTTTTTTACCCGGCGTTTTGCGCCGGGAAGGTCGGTAAAACTTTGATGATAGTAAAATCCAAGCGTTGTCGGTCCCAAACGTTGAGTTAGTAAGTCGATGCGAATTTGATTAGTGTCAGTGTCGTGCGTTATTATGCCGGAATTGAAACCAAATGTAAAAAAAAAATTATAAAAATTGAGGTGGACCAATGTGGTGGCGTCGGCCGGTAAAACTCGAGTGTTGGTAAAAACACGACCGTTGTCGATGCTGGAACTAAAACAAAAAGAATGTAAAAAAATTGACGTTCGGTCGGTTTCGTTACATTCGTTATGATGACTGAACCAAGAAAACAAAAACAAAATTTGCAGACTAATTCGGTACCGCCAAATGGTCCAATAAGGCACTTGGATAAGATTAAAATACAAAATACAATAAAAATGAGAATGGTGAGAAAGAATCTAATCCATTGATCTTATATTTAAATGGTGGAGATTAATTTAAGAATAAAAATTGATGAGAAGGGCATGCATGTAATAACCCATTTATGATTACTTTCTCTCTCAACATGCAAAGCACATATCAATTCCCCAATCATTTTAAAACGTCTATAACTTTTTTATACGACATTTTTTTAGAATAAGAAAATTCACAATAATAACAAGTGTTTTTTAATCTTTAATATGAATATCATATTGTTATATAAAAATTAAAAAATATAGTAGGGTTTTTTTATATTGTGTTATTGGTTGTTAATTGTGTTTTTTAATTGGGTTTTTCTATACATTGTGTTATAGATTTTAGTCATTGTGTTTTTCAATTGATACTCATATTAAAGATAAAAATTAAAACAAAGATTACGTCATTATGTCTTTTTGTTCGTCATTGTGTCTTTATGCTTAACATGTGTCTTTCTGTTTATCATTGTGTTGTAGTCATTGTGTAATGCGTTCATGGTCTTTTGTTTGAGATTGGCATGTGCCATTCACTTAATTTGAGAAAAATAGTGTTGCGTTCATTGTGTATTACGTTCAAGTGATTGTGTAATATGTAGTTTCTAATGTGTTTTACGTTTCAGGTCATTGTGCTATATGTATTCACCATTGTGTCTTACATTTCAGGACGATCATTGTGTTATATGTATTCATCATTGTGTTTTATATATTAGATAAATTGTTGTTATTTTATCATTATAAATACATGTTATTATTACACAACGGTGTTAAAACACAATGATTAGTTGAATGAGACAATGACGAAAAAAAACATAATGACAAACAGAAAGACACAGTGACGAAAAAAGACACAATGGTAGCAAAAAGACCCAATGACGTAATTTTTGTTTCAATTTTTATATAACAAAATCATATTCATATTAAAGATAAAAAATGTTTGTTATTGTGGTGATTTTTTTAAAAAAAATATCATATGAAAAAGTTATAGACGTTTTAAAATGATAATAATTAAAATATAGCTTGCATGTGGAGAGAGAAAATATACACTGTTACTTTTATATCATTTTTCCTTCGGTCCCCACTTGACACATGTCAATTAATCATGGCTTCTTACGCTTCTTATTTTTGTTGTCCTTTATAGAATAACTCAACCCAAGATACTTACGACACCAAACTTTTTATTTTTTATATAATAATAATAATAATTACCATAATGAAATAAAAAGGTACGTGAAAGCCCCATTTTGTGATTAAAATTAATACCCATGTGATAAGTTTGTAACAACTTATCACTAAAATTGTTTATGGCATAAAGTCACACTTTGACATGACAAGTAGAAAAAAAAAAGCTATATTTAAGTGTTTACAAGAACTACATGCTTAAGATTTTTGTTCTTGCTATCCCTATAGATGGGTTAGGTCATCATGTCTCCAACGGAGTATCGTATCATCCTTAAGTATCACCTCATGATTCCTCTATTCCTGGTTGATGAGATATGTCATGTTTTGTCGCAAGGTGTGTTTAGACTCATATGAGGAGCACGCGATACATTGTAAAGAGCTCCCGGGGTTCAAGTGTAACATCTGCCCCGATCCGACCCGACCCAGGTACCCGTTTCTCTGACCCGATCTCTTTCTTTTATGATTTAATATTTATCTATACTTATATTTTACTTTTAATAATAATAATATATTTTCCTTCCCGCCTCTTTCTCTTTCTTTCTTTCCGCCGTCCCGTCCCTCTTCTTCTCTCTTTCCGCCTTCTTTTCCCTCTTGTCGCCGTCCCGCCCTTAAGCCTTGTTTCCCTCTTTTTCTTCCAACTCTTTCCTTGTCCTTTGTTTCTTCCCGCCTGAGGTTGTCTGCGCAGCTCCACGCGCCAGACTCCTTTCAAGGAAGCCTGCGTGAAGACCATCTGTTCCAGCGATACGCGAGACGAACTCTTCTCGCAGCGCGCTAAGAATTGTAATTCTTCTCGCAGCGCGCGAAGAACAGTAGTTCTTCCCTCGACGCGCTAAGGATTTGTAGTTCTTCTCGCAGCGCGCTAAGAATCGTAGTTCATCCCTCGACGCGCGAAGAATTATAGTTCTTCCCGCGGCGCGCTAGGAATTATAGTTCCTCCCGCGGCGCGCTAAGAAATGTGATTCTTCCCGCGGCGCGCCTTAGCCTTCTCGCGCTAAACCCTTTGAGTTTTCTTCTGTTGAATCTAGCCGTTTGCTTTTGTGATGTCTTATCTTTTGAGCCGTTGACCTAATCTGCTTTATGTCTGAAAAGTTACTTTCGGCGCAGCATGCGCACCAACCCCATTGGTTGGCAGAAAAAGCGACTGACATTATCTTTGGAGATCTGCTTTTCCATGCTTGACCAGTACCTTTATCTGACCCGCCCATGCCTGTTTACTGTTAACCTGTCAGCTTTTTCTCTTTTCCCTGCTACCATATCTTTTGATATCTTTTGCTTTTGGAATCTTTTACTTTTTGAGATCTTTTCCCCTTTTTCTAGGGATTGTGTTCCCTAGGGTTTCTCTATAAATAATAATAATATTTTCCTAACACATCACACACAAACACTTAATTTAACTTCCTCCTTGCTCTCTCTGCCGCCTCCTCTCTGCCTCCGTCTTCCTCCCTGTTCTGCCCTGCTTTTCCGGTAATATATATTATATATAATAATTTACTTATTAATTATGCTAACTTATAATCAAGACTTAAAACAAATCATTAAAACAATAATCTTTAATTATAGGTTAACTTGTACTTGTTTAAAGTTGGTTCTTGCTTTATCTTTCACCGCATCGTTTATCAAGTGAGTAATCTCGTACCTAATCCCTTTTTATTTTTAATGTTTTGGGATGTTCATGTGTTCGTACAAACTTAGAGTCTTAAACATGTTTATGAACTTTAGTCGCGCAGTATCCCATGTGTTGAGGACGTTTACTTGGCTGTTTATTTGTATGTGTGTATCATTAACCGCTTTGTTCGGCCTATTCCGAAGTTTTCATGGATCCATTAGATGAACACGGGAGACCTATCGTTTACGGTTTTCTTTGTTTACACTTGCACAGATGTTTTCTCGTTTTTGTGCTCATTTGGGAGCACGGATTGAACTATGAACTATGAGCTATGATCTATTTAGGCTTGATCACAATCTGATTACACCTTTGTTAAACACCAGACATACACGTGTTGCGCGCAGATTTATTGTTACCTATGTATTGTATTAAACTTGATTTCTCACCAACACGCAAGTGTTTGACGTTTATTTTAACACATGTTCAGGTTTGCAGTATCTGTTTTGGAGCTTGTGGACACATAGGAAGTTTTCTTTATTTTGGACCTAGATTAAAATGTATCAAGACAAGTTATTTGTTGTTCTAATATTTTGCCTTATAATATATTGATTTATGCTATCTTGTGTTTACCTTGCGCTGTGCGCGAATGAATGTATTTATTAAATATTGACACCCAATAGTGTCACGAGTAATGAAACAATATGTGGCGCCCCGATGTATAATCCGCCTTTGGTCGGGGTGTTACAGATTGGTATCAGAGCTCGTTGACTTTAGGATAGGTGGTTAGACGTAACGGCCTAGAATACCTAAGAGTCCCTTCTCGCGCATGAGAGAAATCTCATGTTTGCGCGCTTATTGTTAATTACTCGTTGTTTATAAATATGCTCGCGCTTGCGCAGTATATGATTTTATGTTTTATTCCGCGATATTTCGATTTTTGTCGAATTTCGATTTTTATTGATTTTACTTACATATTCGTTTGTTGGATTTGAAAATCCGAAAAGTCATGGTGATACATGAATAGTTGATTTTCAATTTCTATTTACGATTATGTTCTGAGGTTGGAGACTTGAAAAGTCATGGTGATACATGAATTGTCAACCTCCAATACTCATTTTCTTGTATATTTTATATTGAAGGTTGAAAAGTCATGGTGATACATGAATCGTCAATCTCCAATACTCGTTTGCTCGTATATTTTAAATTGGGAATTCGGAAAGTCATGGTGATACATGAATT
>NW_027502990.1:0-51127 GCF_021521415.1 Bidens hawaiensis
TAAATAGCATTCCTTGTTTTAAAATCGATTCAAAATATAAATGCGAAACATGTGTTGAATCCAAACTAACGAGAAAGCCTTTCAAATCAGTTCAACGAATAACCGAACCCCTTGATTTATTCCACACCAATGTGTGCGATTTAAAAGCCACTCCCACACGAGGTGGAAATAAGTATTTCATCATGTTCATTGATGATAGTACTCGGTATTGCTATGTATACTTACTTAAATGTAAGGATGAAGCAATAGACAAGTTTATCTTGTATAAAGATGAGGTTGAAAATCAACAAAAACGGAGAATAAAAACTTTGCGAAGTGATAGGGGTGGTGAATGTGTTTCACCATTTGCGGAAATATGCGCAAAAAGTAGCATAATACATGAGTGTACCCCACCTTATTCTCCACAATCAAATGGCATTGTGGAACGAAAGAACCGTACATTAAAAGAGATGATGAATGCCATGTTGATTAGCTCGGGCGTGAGCTATGACTTGTGGGGGGAGGCTATTCTCTCGGCCAATTATATCTTGAATAAGATACCCCGCAAGAAAACGGACGTGACTCTTTATGAGTTATGGAAGGGTAAAAAACCTTCATACAAATACATTCGAGTGTAGGGGTGCCTTGCCAAGGTGACAGTTCCGCCACCAAAGGCACTAACGATAGGACCTAAAACCGTGGATTGTATATTCATTGGATATGCACACTATAGTAATGTGCGTAGGTTTCTTGTACATGAGTCCAAAAATCCCAATGTACATGAAGGCACTATTGTTGAGTGGAGGACCAACGATTTTTTCGAAAATGTGTTTCCCTGTTTAAGAAAAACACATGCGAGTTCATCAAGAGCGGTTGATGAAGCAAGTACATCAAGAGCGATTGATGATACTGTTCATGATGAGAGACATGAACGACCCGAAATTGAATAAGGTGAACTTAGACGAAGCAAAAGACCAAGGATTGAAAAATCCTTCGGTCCTAATTTCGTGAGCTACATGGTTGAGGGTGAGCCCAATACCTACTGCGAGGCGGTTACCTCCTCGGAAGCACCTCAATGGAAAGAAGCAATTAAGAACGAGATAGATTCTATATTGTAAAATCATAATTGGGAGTTAGTAGATCTTCCGCCGGGTTGTAAACCCCTTGGATGTCGTTGGATATTCAAAAGGAAGATGAAAGCCGATGGAAGTATTGATAAATACAAGGCAAGGTTAGTAATCAAAGGGAATAGACAAAAAGAAGGTGTAGACTATTTTGATACTTACTCGCCGGTCACGCGAATAACCTCAATAAGGTTGGTTCTTGCAATCGCAGTCTTACGAAATTTGGAAATTCACCAAATGGATGTAAAAACCGCATTTCTAAATGGCGATTTAGATGAGAGATTTACATGGAGCAACTCGAGGGTTTCTCCGCCCCAGGGAAAAAGGGCAAAGTATGTAAACTAGTCAAATCATTGTATGGTTTGAAGCAAGCTCCAAAACAATGGCACTTAAAGTTTGATCATGTCATGCTTGACAATGGTTTCAAAACAAACGAGTGTGACAAATGTGTCTATGTTAAGGACACGCCAGGAGGTTATGTTATTTTTATGTCTTTATGTAGATGATATGCTTATCATTGGGAGTAATGATACTATGATTAAATCTACAAAAGATATGTTTAAAGCGAGGTTTGACATGAAAGACTTGGGTCTCGCGGACGTGATTCTTGGGGTTCAAATTACTAGAACCCAAAATGGTCTTATCTTGAGTCAATCTCACTATGTGGATAAAATTCTTGAGAAATTCAATAAGGATGACACGCGTGTCGCGTCAACTCTAATTGATACGACCCACCATCTATCTAAAAATAGATGTGAGGGTGTTGCTCAGTTAGAGTACTCAAGAATTATTGGTAGTCAAATGTATCTTATGACATGTACTCGACCCAATCTAGCTTATGCCGTGAGTAGGCTAAGTAGATATACTAGTAATTCGAGCATGGAACATTGGAAAAGTATAACACGGGTTCTAAGGTACTTAAGATACACAAGAGACCATGGACTCCATTATAATCGAGATCCAGCTGTGATCGAAGGATACAGTGATGCAAATTGGATTTCGGATATAAAAGATTCTAAATCAACAAGTGGATATGTATTGATGGTTGGGTAAAAGTTAGTTAGTTTTATATATTAATTAGTTATATTTAGGTTAATAAACGAATGAACATTGGTACTTCAAGCGTTGTTTACGTGTTTCAGGACATTGGAGCTTATGGAGCTTAACGAGGATATTTACGGGCTTGGAACGAAGATCAAGAAGTGAAAGATTGGAAGTGCACGCATCACGAGGCATTCAAGAAAAGAAAAAAATAAAATCTGAAGTTTTACATCTTCGCGATACGCGAAGTTCCGTAATGGCGGCTGCGACTATTTTGTCCTTCGCGATACGCGAAGAAGCATAACTGGACATCTTTGCGATACGCGAAGATGCTTATGTCGGCCAAAAATTTAGTTTTTCCCTATATAAACCCCTTAACCTCCCCATTCGGTTATCATCGACTTCCAGAGGCAAAAGAGGGTGCTTAGGACAATCTTCCATCATTCCAAGGCTTCCGTTTCATCTCTGTAAGGCCCCGAACCCGGTAGCCCTACTTTCGCGTCGGATTTACTCATAAACACAGTTCTTACAAATCAGAGTTCATTAAAACTTTCGCGGAATATAAAAACTTTCTTAAAACATTTCATATCAAAACACGTCTTGTCTTAAAACATCATTTTGCCTTTCAAGATAAACGAAACATTAAACTTAAATATCTTGAGTCTTCCGATGCCAGCCTCTTATTCAGTGCCACGTGTCTCCTCAAGCGAGATGCCTCCTCCTACTCACCTGCGTGCATACTAAAAGTCAGCTACGCTGAGTGAGTTCTAGTTAATCAAGCAACTTATCATACAACCACTACATGCATCATATACGTATCCGAAGACACGTAGTCCACTATCTAACCTGCTTACCTTACCACTTAGCCTCTTATTTACCCCTACCACCTTACCACTTTGCCACTTTAATAACGTATAACGTTATGCCACTTTGCCACTTTAATAACGTTTAACGTTATGCCGCTTTGCCACTTTGCCACTTTAATGACGTAGTCACGTATAGGCTTACCCTATCACGTACTATCGTCATACCACTATCACTCTTACTACACCCTTGCCACTTCTAACACGCTCTACCTCTACTTATCTACAACATGCTTCATATCATTTACATAATAAGCAAGTCACATCATAGCATACATACACACTAATAACCACTTGGCAATCACTGTCCTTGGCGATGCGTGCAATATCCGAAGATCGTTCACGCACCAACAAGTATTATATAATAGCTACCTCGTATAACATCTATAGCATACACTTACCACTTAAGGTAAGTGTATTCACACTTCACATCGAGTATGCACACAGCCCCGAAAACATAACAAGGAAATGGGGCTAGAAACTCACCTGAACTCTGCCTCTTCCTCCGATAGTTGTAAATCCCTTCTTTAACTGAGCTCGGCTGACTGTATAAGTTACACGTATCAATACTCGCCTGATCTAATCTGGCGGCCTAGTATTAGCTTACTTTTACTTATCGTTTATAATTTATTTTCTAATCGAACTCGACTTTAGGCGAAGTTAAACCTTAGGCGAACTTAGCTTTAGGCGAAGTTAAACCTTAGGCGAACTTAGCTTTAGGCGAAGTTAAACCTTAGGCAAACTTAGCTTTAGGCAAAGTTAAACCTTAGGCGAACTTAGCTTTAGGCGAAGTTAAACCTTAGGCGAACTTAGCTTTAGGCGAAGTTAAACCTTAGGCGAACTTAGCTTTAGGCGAAGTTAACCCTTAGGCGAACTTAGCTTTTAGGCGAAGTTGTCATCAGGCGAACTTAGCTTTTAGGCGAAGTTGTCATCAGGCGAACTTAGATTTTAGGCGAAGTTGTCATCAGGCGAACTAAGCTTGCAGGCGAAGTTCATCAGGCGAACTTAGCTTGCAGGCGAAGTTGTCGGCTACAGCTACTGTTCGTCCTTAATCATCTTCGTTTCTTAACCAAATAACTCGATTTAGGTATCCACGTAATCGTCTGACCAGCGCCTACAAACCCCAACCATCAAATCGGCCTAACATCGATGTTTAAGGGGTGCGATTTAAGCATATAGGTTACGGGTTCTTTTAGGTTAACAATTAACCTATCAAATGCTAATCAATTCCAGTAATATTTGTTGTTTTAGGTTCGTTTATAACAAACTAACACAGATCTATCATTTCCCAAATCAAACCGAACCTATACGAACGATTTCTAACTATAAACGTACCTTGAACGAGTCGAACTACGAACCCGGTTAAGCCTTGATGTTATTTTGGTCCGTCACGACGTTCCAGCACCAACAAGCTCGGGTTTTCGCCTTCGGATCTTGGTTCGGGTTATAAGATGGTGTTGTGTGTGTTTTGGTGGTGTATGGAATATGTGAGAATGAGGATTAAATGGTGATTAATGGTATTTATATTTAGGGATCATGGGCTTAAGCCCATGGACTCTCCTTCCTTCTTTCATAACCCAAGTCCATAACCCATATCCATTACCAAACACTAGCCCGACCCATACCAACTCCTACTCTATTTATTTATTTCCCGATAACCCGAGTAAACTTTCTCTCTATTATTAAGTAATACAATTAATATTATTTTGGAAATTTCGGGATGTTACAAGTCTTCCCTCCTTAAAGAGGTTTCGTCCCCGAAACTTAACTTATTCCCTATAAAAGGAAAACTTCTTATATTTACACACTTTATTGAATCGCCTTTGCTTTCTGGGTTATCCCTCTTACTCCTGACTTGTAGTCATCGAGCGGTGATCATGTGTTTTAGCTATTACGGTAGCTTGTCCATGAAGCCCTCGATGTACCAAGTCTCGTATCGCCTTCCCGAGGAACCTTGTTTTATATAATAACGCTAACTCCTAAGGCGACGCTTATCATCACACAACTATTTATGATAACCAACATGCATTCAAGATAAATTCATAGGTCGTTCATACAAAATCACAAGAAGTCACAAGTACTTCATAACATAAAAGGAAATTATTCAAGCTTGCTAAACAAACATAGGTTCAACTGTAACATAAAACACTCTTCAACTACTAAACATAAAACAACTGTGACATGCCACTTATTCTCCGGCAACCTCCTCAGCAGCTAATAGACCATCCTTTCACGCGTCTCCTCTTCCTTCCCCCACTGCCACGGCTTCTCCACACTCCCTAGCTATGTGACCTGACTTACCACACTTGTAACACTTCTAGTCCTCGGTGCATTCACGGGAGATGTGCCCCTTCCTCCCACATCGGTAGCACTGATTTGGACCAGCCTTGCATTCCCCCAAGTGCATCTTCCCGCACACCTTACATGCTTCCCTTCCTGCTATCTTCTGTGTTTTTCTCCCTGCACGCTCCACGACATCCCTAGCTCTTTTAGTTCCTTTCCCTTCTTCCTCATCTTCCACTTCCACATCATCCGCCGCCAGATCAACATAGACCATCTCCGCCAACTCGACCGCAGACTCAAAGGTAACAGGTTTGTTGGCCCTAACTAATATGTGGACCTTCTGGGGAAGTCCTCTAACGTAGCACTTGATCCGTTTCGCCTCGGTGTTCACCATGTCAGGAACCAGCCTAGACATGCGGTTGAATTCAGTGGTGTACTCACGATGTGTCATCTTGTCCGCCTTCAGATTCAGAAATTTCATCTCGGCCCTCTTAACCTCAGCATCAGCACAGAACCTTTTCATCACTAACTCCTTAAGGTCATCCCATCTCATGGCCTTAATCTCCTCTCGGGTCTTCCTTTGTTCCACAGTTTCCCACCAGTACATGGCCTCATCTTCAAATGACTGAGTGGCATAACCCACTGCTTGGTCGGGACGGCATTCGCTAATTCGGATTTTCTTGTCCATTGTGGTTATCCACTGGAGAGTAGCGATTGCGTCTCCCAACCCAGTCAGCTTTGGCGGGTCGCATCCTTTGAAGGACTTATAGTTGCACCCATCTTGGCCTCTTTTCCTGTCACCGACCTCCACAGACTTATCCTCACTCGAAGCCTCTCTTTCTCCTTCCCCATCCTTCCTACCATCACCACCCGCCCCTTCAGCAGTTCGTTCACGGCTTCCAGCAGATATTTCGGGATTCAGGTTCTTCACAGCAGCAACTACAGCTTGAACAATGGCTGCTTGAACTGCAGAGCTAAGTTGAACCTCTGTGTTGTTGTTCTGGTCTCTTCCAGCTGCGCTTCCTTCATCTTCGGTGTTGGAAGCTTCTTCTACCGAGGGTTGCCGGACAGGACGAGGCCTGCCACGACGTCCAGTGCGACCTCCAGTTCCAACAATTTCTCCAGCTCCAGCCATTAGTATTCTAAAAGGGAAAACACAAACGTCATCACTCTAGGAATTATTTAGCACATGATTTGTAAAGTAAGTAGTTAATGACGTTGATCAAGTGTAATTAACTATTTGCATTACTCCTCAGGTTCTACATACTTCCCTTCATGATTTCACTTGTGCTCGTTTATACTCTTAAACAGTTAATCAGTTAAGATCAATTAATCCTATCCCTAACCTGCACTCATTCTTCATTTAGCAAATAAGCCAACATTAACATACACCATTTACCATACACTTTACCTTTACTGGGCTTGCTTGAGTGACACATGGCTATCTTGAACTGGCATTTTTTTTTCTTTCTCATTTTAAATCTCATTCTCTGTTCGAGTCTAAGCATGTAGGATGCTTAAATCTCTCGAACTTATGCTCTCATACCAACTTGTAAGGCCTCGAACCCGGTAGCCCTACTTTCGCGTCGGATTTACTCATAAACACAGTTCTTACAAATCAGAGTTCATTAAAACTTTCGCGGAATATAAAAACTTTCTTAAAACATTTCATATCAAAACACGTCTTGTCTTAAAACATCATTTTGCCTTTCAAAATAAACGAAACATTAAACTTAAACATCTTGAGTCTTCCGATGCCAGCCTCTTATTCAGTGCCACGTGTCTCCTCAAGCGAGATGCCTCCTCCTACTCACCTGCGTGCATACTAAAAGTCAGCTATGCTGAGTGAGTTCTAGTTAATCAAGCAACTTATCATACAACCACTACATGCATCATATACGTATCCGAAGACACGTAGTCCACTATCTAACCTGCTTACCTTACCACTTAGCCTCTTATTTACCCCTACCACCTTACCACTTTGCCACTTTAATAACGTATAACGTTATGCCACTTTGCCACTTTAATAACGTTTAACGTTATGCCGCTTTGCCACTTTGCCACTTTAATGACGTAGTCACGTATAGGCTTACCCTACCACGTACTATCGTCATACCACTATCACTCTTACTACACCCTTGCCACTTCTAACACGCTCTACCTCTACTTATCTACAACATGCTTCATATCATTTACATAATAAGCAAGTCACATCATAGCATACATACACACTAATAACCACTTGGCAATCACTGTCCTTGGCGATGCGTGCAATATCCGAAGATCGTTCACGCACCAACAAGTATTATATAATAGCTACCTCGTATAACATCTATAGCATACACTTACCACTTAAGGTAAGTGTATTCACACTTCACATCGAGTATGCACACAGCCCCGAAAACATAACAAGGAAATGGGGCTAGAAACTCACCTGAACTCTGCCTCTTCCTCCGATAGTTGTAAATCCCTTCTTTAACTGAGCTCGGCTGACTGTATAAGTTACACGTATCAATACTCGCCTGATCTAATCTGGCGGCCTAGTATTAGCTTACTTTTACTTATCGTTTATAATTTATTTTCTAATCGAACTCGACTTTAGGCGAAGTTAAACCTTAGGCGAACTTAGCTTTAGGCGAAGTTAAACCTTAGGCGAACTTAGCTTTAGGCGAAGTTAAACCTTAGGCGAACTTAGCTTTAGGCGAAGTTAAACCTTAGGCGAACTTAGCTTTAGGCGAAGTTAACCCTTAGGCGAACTTAGCTTTAGGCGAAGTTAACCCTTAGGCGAACTTAGCTTTTAGGCGAAGTTGTCATCAGGCGAACTTAGCTTTTAGGCGAAGTTGTCATCAGGCGAACTTAGCTTGCAGGCGAAGTTCATCAGGCGAACTTAGCTTGCAGGCGAAGTTGTCGGCTGCAGCTACTGTTCGTCCTTAATCATCTTCGTTTCTTAACCAAATAACTCGATTTAGGTATCCACGTAATCGTCTGACCAGCGCCTACAAACCCCAACCATCAAATCGGCCTAACATCGATGTTTAAGGGGTGCGATTTAGGCATATAGGTTACGGGTTCTTTTAGGTTAACAATTAACCTATCAAATGCTAATCAATTCCAGTAATATTTGTTGTTTTAGGTTCGTTTATAACAAACTAACACAGATCTATCATTTCCCAAATCAAACCGAACCTATACGAACGATTTCTAACTATAAACGTACCTTGAACGAGTCGAACTACGAACCCGGTTAAGCCTTGATGTTGTTTTGGTCCGTCACGACGTTCCAGCACCAACAAGCTCGGGTTTTCGCCTTCGGATCTTGGTTTGGGTTATAAGATGGTGTTGTGTGTGTTTTGGTGGTGTATGGAATATGTGAGAATGAGGATTAAATGGTGATTAATGGTATTTATATTTAGGGATCATGGGCTTAAGCCCATGGACTCTCCTTCCTTCTTTCATAACCCAAGTCCATAACCCATATCCATTACCCAACACTAGCCCGACACATACCAACTCCTACTCTATTTATTTATTTCCCGATAACCCGAGTAAACTTTCCATCTATTATTAAGTAATACAATTAATATTATTTTGGAAATTTCGGGATGTTACAATCTCGGGTTTACATGTTCATCCAAGATAAGTGTATTGACGTTATGTTAATGTTCGGCTAAGTTCTTTGTTCATTCTAGGTTAGGGTTTTGTGTAATTCTTCTTAAGACCAGATTTGCTATGCTTAAAGTTATGAACTTGATTTGAGTTGTTGCTTTTATCTTGTTTAATTGATTGCTTGATTGTTTAAACAATTTATATTTGCGATTATTGATTAGTGCATCACTTGTTTGGTTTTGTTCATCAACACTTAGGGTTAGGCTCTTGTGCATTGAACTTATAATCATCGGTTCATGTTACTTAATTAGTTGTCATAAAACATAAATTGGTAATTGTGTAGATCGAGTTCAATTGTGTCAACAATTCGGTTAGGGTATCGTTTGTCATCACAATCAAACTACTAGGTCTAGTAATTACTGCGCAATCAAGATAAGTGAATCTGGGATTAAGTTGCTTAACACATTACCTGAACCTATAATGAATGTTTTATTAATATTGTTTGCAAAGTTTTTAAGTAATAATTAAGTTTTAATTAAATCTTTTCTAAAAACTGCTTGACATCGTCTGTCCGACTTAGTTAATAATTAAATTAATAGTATTAAAATTAGTACTTTCCTTGAGTCTCTGAGAAGACGACCTTACTTACCCGTACTTATTATAGGTATTTAAGTCTTAATTAATTGTTTTTGAGTAGACCACGACAACCTACGTAAAAAATGGCCGGTTCCAATCAGTGACACATGTTGTAAGGATAAGCATAATAAAGGTTAATGATTTGTGGAAATCAACAAACCTATTGTTTTTAATGATTCGAGCGAGAATCACCTATGTGAGAGAGAACTAGGGCCGGTTCGAATGGATTTTAGGGCAAAAATCCTAGAGCTCTCGCAGAACCAGGCTAGTGTTCCAGGACCATAATAGGACACGACAGTGAGGGGTTAGCCAGACCAGGGAGAGTGTTGTGTAAAGTGTATTGTTGTCTACATAAATGGGGGTATGTTCAAAGACATCGTGTCCACACACCGCTAGGAGACTAAGTATGCTTCACAAAGGAAGGTTCAAAGGGTAACACCTACCTATCCTGCAATGCTCAACCGTTGAATTGAATCTAAGAAACTTGCATGTATGGATTGATTTCAATGTGAAAATGAATGAGTTTTGTTTTCACATGTAGGAGAAGTTGGAAAATATGTGGAAATGAATAAGTTTTGTTTTCACATGTGGGGGATTGTTGGAAAATTTTTGTGAAAAAAATATATATATATGTTTAAACTTTGAATTATTTTATTCAAGGTTGTTAGTCAATTAGTCAAAGCCATTAAAATGTCCTTTAATTTAGTCAAAAAAATTAAAGTTTTGGTTAATGGTTCCTTTAATTTGGTCAAAAAATTAAAGTTTTGGTTAATGATGGTTGAATGGTTTCAACTTTCTACTAGTATAAATACCAAGGAGCTCCTTGGTTGTAGGCACACAAAAAACACAAAATTAACACATTCTCTCTTGTGTTTTCTCCAACTTTCTCCTTAAAAAATTCTAACATTCTTGATCATCTTCATCATTTTCTTTAAGATACTATTCGGGTGCTAGAGCCCTCACCGGCAGTACATATTGCTTAGGCCGTTGTACCCTGGGAAACAAAACGGGGAGAGACACGGAATTTGTTTTAAGGGCCCCGTGTAAAACACGATCCTCGGCCACAAAGTCTACGGCACCATTCTTCTTCTACACATTTCTTGCATTATTTTATTTCAATTGTATTGTAATTTTGATTTTTTTCCGGTGTAATTCGTATTGTAATTTACTTGCTTTCCAAGATAGGTTTGATTCCTTGTACCGTAATCATTTTATTAAAAGTGTTTTGTTCTTATACGCGAACGGTTTCCTACATATTATTACTTTTTTAAAACATGATTGCAAAAACTAGATTATCCTTGATTTTTCATTATTTGAATCAGGCTCGAAAAAACCAAACCGAATTCAAGTTACAAATTCGAATTTAGTTTTCGAATTATTATACCAGGCTACCAACCGATAGGTATTCACTTGGTCTACTAAACATGTAAGTAGGATTCCCGAACCAGTACATAAATCATTATTGTCACCTTTAGGTCAAATCTAATTTGAACCCATATCCATTCGTCTTTAAAAACTTCATTTACAAGGACACTACCATCAGCTTCCAACAAGCAAATGACCCTGAGTCTGAACTTTCTTTTCAACCCCACAAACATAATCCTCCATGCACGACTTATACGTGCCCATACCCGTAACCCGGCCCGCCAACTCCATCCCCATATCCATCCACTTCTTCGCCTCCACCACCTGCCCCAACCTGAGCGGCAAAGCTGCCCGGTTCCATGCTGTCATTGCAAGCCATTTCCCTTCCTCAACCGGATACTCACCCGCATTCAACCCCACCATAATCCTATATGCCTTCTTATACATCCCATACACCCCATCATCATTATTATCATCATTAACACCATCATCATCATCATTGCCATTGAACTTATTATTGCATCCATGAACACCGGTTATTGTAATTAACTTCCTAAGAACAAGAGCAATGGTCTGATAATCGGGTGATATGGAGGAAAGGAGTAAAGAGATACAAGTGTTGAGACAAAATGTGGCTACTTCAGTGTTTGATTGTGGTCCTTCTGATGCATTTAGACCGATTTGCAGAAGGTGATTCATGTTGCAATGTTTGGAACTAGTGTAGGCTTTTATCAACACAAGTTGTTTTGATTCTGTGTCGGTGATTCGCTTGTATAGATCGTATGCACTCATTGTGTATATGAAGTAGAAATGAGGTTCGATTGTAGCGGTTTGATCATCATCTATGCGCGTCTTCGTGGAGCCCGACATCAGTATCTGTAACCAGAAAACGAATGATTAAACGGAAAATACCCGAACCCAAACAATTGAAGACAGTTTAGTTTTATGTGTTCATAAAACCGAACTCTCAGTTCAGTTTTGGTTTTGACTGTAATTAAAACCGTAAAAAATGAACCGAATCATATTAAGGAGTTTCATAATAAAGTTTAAATTTTTGTAAGAATTTAATAAATGGCGCAACCCAATTTACTTTAGCCTAAATGTATGATAATCAAAGAATTATTAGTAACAAAAAGATTTAGGCCCAAATTCATTATTTTGAGCCAATTCTTTTTTCGGCCCAAAAATTTCATGCCCGAATGGCAAAACTGAAATTGGACCGAACCAAAACTTAACGGTTTTCAAAAACTCATAAGACCAAAATTTTGGGATTTTGTTTGATTTTTGACAAAACGGACCCATGCACATGTTAAAACAGGTCAGGTCTAAACCAGGGTTGAGAGAAAAACAGGTTTTGTACATGTTAAAACGAGCCGGGTCAAGCCAAAATATAACCAAATTGACCCGTTTGTATGGATTAAAATTGCCATATCTAATTAGTACCTTTCCAGCTCTTTCTAGCAAGTCAATAGCTTGTTTGACTTCATTGTCGGTCAATGGATCATTACTTAGCTTCTCACCAGCTAGCATGGCAGACACAGCTAATACTATGGACTTGCACACCATCAGATTATTTCCCTCCATTTCTCCATCAATACCAACACCATAATATTCAGCACACAATCTAAAAAGCTCTGCACATAACTCATAATTCTTGTCTTGGCCACTTTTCAAACCAATATTCCACAGATTCAAAGCAAACCAATTCCGTTCCCGTATTCCAACCTCACCCGGCCCAAAAAACTGTTCGGGTCCAAGATCAGAGAAACGAGTGTGAGCCCGTTTCATGTATTTAAGAACCTCATTTTCATTTTGAGGTTGTTGAATAAGAATTGCGATGAGGGTTCTGAAAACTATAACTTCCGTTGTTGGCATTGGTTTTCCTGTTGAAAAGAAAGTCAAAAGACGGGATAACGAGTCAACTGCAACCGAAAATGCACGACATGCGATCGCTTCATGGGCTGAGAGTGAGAGGAAGTCGGGAGTAAAGTCAATGCACGCAGGCATTGCTTGAATTTGAGTAATAGCACCATTATGATCATTGTTTTGCAGATAAATCTTGAACTGCATAGTTATAAACAAAACATGCTTTAGCCACTCTTTAACGAGAAAATTGAGGCGTCTATTTATAGATAACAAGCTCAAGATTAGTCCTTGGTGCATGAATTTTGCATTTTTTTTCAAGAAATTACTTTACAATTCAGCAAATATTGTGGACTTGATCTAGTTACATTAAGTTTCATTAACAATAATTACTACAATAGGCAACATGTAACTTTAATATAAACACTTCCCACAAAATAAGTTGCAGACTGTCAGATAGATGAAAATTGTGCTTAAAATCTTAAAATAAAGAATGTTTTCAGGAAAATGAATGTTAATCAGTGATACAGTCCCACATCTTGGTCAAATCAATTATTAAAAGAGGGGATAGTGGGTTAATGAGTAGCTGAAATTTAGGATTGGTTATTATTCTATCAATAAAGGTTAGCTAAAGTTTAGGGCATGTTACTATTCCACTAGTGCTTATTTATATCTTTTCTTATAGTGAGGAAGGGGGGAATGTTTATTATTATCTAAGTATTAGGTTTTCTTTAACCTTGTATTGGAGACTTCCCATCTCGAATTGGGTAATCAGAGACCTCCCATCTCGAATCGGGTTATTAAGTTCCAGTAATTGAATCACTTGTTTGAGTCTAGATTCAAGACTCTATCATTTGGTTCTATTGCTGGGAAACACATTTAAAGGAACGATGGTGCAAACCAGGGGTGGTGATTGTAGCAGTCTTACGTCCGATCAAATCGCCGCTCAGTTGGTAGTCATCGCTGCCAAGCTTGACACCATACTCTCACAATTGAGGGGTGATGTTTCAGAAATCAAGTCCCAGATGATAAGAGATGGCAGTTATTGTGAAAAGGCATATAAGGATCAGAAGAACATGGGGGCTGAGGACAGTTTAATGGCTGAAAAAAGAGGCAAGATGGTCAACTCTAATGACCAGAAAAATAGTCATCAGATTTTGGAAATTAAATCTGATGAATCTAATGCCATGAGTTTGGCCCTTGAATCCGAGTCCAAAGTTGGCCATACAAAGCCCAACAGAAACCCAATAGCAACAACTACCTTAAAACCTAACTTATCAGTTGTTAGTCATTCATCGGAATCCACTCCTAAAATCCTTCCACACATATCTAATTATGTGAAGCATGGTCAATTACTAACAAGCAAATTCTTAGAATTAGGGAAAGAGGAAAAGAACGCCGACTCTAAACAAAAAACTGCAATCACAGGGGAAACACATGATAAGAAGGAAATTGCTGAAATCAAACGGTCATCAAGGTGGGGTGTAGATGCAAAAGACAAGGATGCTGTAGGGCCTTCACAATCTGCTCTAGCTTATGGATGTATCTATGAAGCGGGTCAGCCTATAATTGAATGGTTGATCGCTTGGCACAACTTTCGACTTGAGGACAAGTCGTTTGTACGGCCGGGATGTATTGATACAGTCTCATATCTTGGTCAAATCAATTATTAAAAGAGGGGATAGTGGGTTAATGAGTAGCTGAAATTTAGGATCGGTTATTATTCTATCAATAAAGGTTAGCTAAAGTTTAGGGCATGTTACTATTCCACTAGTGCTTATTTATATCTTTTGTTCTAATGAGGAAGGGAGAATGTTTATTATTATCTAAGTATTAGGTTTTCTTTAACCTTGTATTGGAGACTTCCCATCTCGAATTGGGTAATCGGAGACCTCCCATCTCGAATCGGGTTATTAAGTTCCAGTGAATTGAATCACTTGTTTGAGTCCAGATTCAGGACTCTCACTTGATCATATTAAATTCAATATGCACATTAACTAAAGTAAAGCACGCACGCAGAACACATACCTTCAGGAAGACACAAGCAATATTAGGTTCCAGCTGCAATCATGAAAAGCAAAAACTAAGTTAAGAAAATATCATCTAAAGGTTATAATTTTATTGTTGTATTCATGAGAAAGTTGTTGCAGGAAACTTAAAAGACTACCTTAGCAGCCTCATCAATGTATTCTTGAGCTCTATCAAGATGAGAGAGAGCTAGATGACATAAGCACAGTACTCTAAAGCCCTTTGCACGCAGAGATTGGCTCTCTATATCATTAGGAACATATAGCAGAGATTTCTCAAACAATTCCGCACTCACCTCATAATCCTTAGACCTGAAATGCTCTGCTGCACTGCAACATAACTTAGCACATCAGTTCAACTGTAATACTTTCATCATCAGTAACATGTTTCTTTGCAATTTGTTCAATAAACAGTGGCTTACCAGTTCCATAGAAGAGCATGCATACCAGACCTCTCTTTTGCATCAGAAAAAAGAGCAACAACTTTGTCATTTGAAACAAACTCTTCAACCACTTTAGCCCTAACTCTAGGCCCATCACCATTAACACAATCAGCAACCACTCTCCGAACCACTCTAATAGCCGCACCAGCACTAATCTGACACCTCCCTAAACCTCCCAAAAACACCCCCATCGCCGTCTCAGCCCCAGAACTCCCCACCGCCTGCAGGTACGCCTCCACTGCAGACACCCAAACACCCTCGGGAATCCCCTTATTCACCACCATACCCTTCAACTCCTTCTCTGCCTCTCCATATCTTCCCAACCCTAACCAAGCTTTCATGGCTAGCACACTCGAACTCGGATGATGCTCTCCTTTCTCACCCTCTCTCAAAACTCTCACACACTTCAAAACACTATCAAACTCGTCCCTCTGCAAATGCGCCGCCGCCATAAATCTCAGCGTCTTCAACCTCAATTCCTTCAACGCTAGCGTTTCATCCAACTTCTTCACAGTCCTCAATCCTTTCTCACACAACTCCAAAGCCTCACTAATTAACTTCACCGCATCATTTACGCCACTTACTTCACTTTTCGACAAAACTAGCTTTCCGAAACACACATACTGGTTCGCTAACGCCATATAATTATCCGCAATCCCAAACAACACCTTCTTCGACCTGTTTAGTAAATTAATAGCTAGATTTTTATCCGATACCTCCCACGCGGTTTTCGCTCTGGCGATATGCAAATCGAGAAGCATCCGACGCTCTTCGATATCCGAGACGTTATTTATATTGGTTTTAGCCGTCAGATCCGTGGCCTTCTCGAAGCAATTACTAGCTAATTCGTAATTAAGGAGTTGGTACCAGATGGTACCGGTCTTATAGTAAAACGAGGCGCATTTGAAGTAGGGCGAGGGAACGCCGGAGACGTGGACGGCGAGGTGGAGGAGATCGGCGGAGGCTTGGCGGAGAGTGGCGTGTTCGCTTGTGATTTTGGCGGAGGATGCACGGGCGAAGTTGGAGAGATCGATGCAGGCGTTCCATAAGCGGTAACTGAGTTTCCATATCTGGAGGTTGACGGAGTTGGGGAACGGTGCGAGTGGAGTGAGTTGACTCAGTACGTGACGGAGGTTGCTGGTGGTGGAATGTGGCAATGGAGACTCAGGTGAGTGCCGTTCGATTTCGGTTGTGATTGATTCTAGTGTACAGAGGACATCGCTTGTTGAGTCCGCTCCTTGTGCTTGTGGTTGCCGGACGTCCGGCGAAGCGATCTCCGCGATTCGCATTTTTTTGTTACTTTGGGGTGGGGTTTTGAGGGAGACAAGTTTGTGTTTTATAAAACCCTTTTTCGGAGGTTTTTTTTTTTATTATTTCTTTTTCAAACTCACGGAAAGTAACACTGGTTTATAACAACTTTTGTAGTTTTGATCATTCACATACTCATCATCAAATTTTGTGATCGAGGTTTTATAATTTAAGGTTTAAAGTGTTGTGAGAGTACGAGAGAGACATACAATAAATTTTTTATGTATTTGAAAAGCTTTTGTAACACCTTATAAATATTTTAATATGTTTTCTTAAATTGATTGGGAATGAAAGAAAAAGAAAAAAATAATAATGATAAATATATAAAAATAATATTTAATTGAAATTGAGAAACAAAAGATAGTTATTTTAATGTAATTTTAGATTTAAAGACATAGGAAGGGTTGTGAATACCCTTACAAATAAATCTAGCTTGGTTTATGTTTACGGTTTCAATTTTTCTTAACGAAATAGTACCTGATTTATAAATATATGTCTCTTTTGGTTACTTCATTTTCAAAGCGATGTGAGAATTTAAGAGTGTCAATCGTGCCAAGTTGTCAAGTGGATAAGTTTCGGGTTGAAATGTTGAGATTCTTCAATCTTAACCTAACCCATATACGTATTCATGTAGTGTCGTGTCCACATATTTAATTTCGTGCCGTGTTCGGGTCATGTTTCAAATCAACCCATTTTATGTTCATTTATAAATATGAGTATTTTTTGTTTATTGATAAATGCAAGTAATACCTAGGGACTTGATAACAATTTAAATTACTTTTAAGGTGTTTGTTGTTTTAGAAGTAAAATGTCTACAGTCTGCGGATCACATATGTAGATATCTGTTGAAGAAGATGTTGACCAAACCTCTATATTCTGCAAAAAGAAGACTGCTTGTTTTTTTAAAGTCTGTAAACTGCTAAAATAATTGGTGGTTGTGTACGAACGCTGGTAGTGGGTGGTGGTGGTGGTTGACGGTGATGGTGGTGGTGACGGTGGTGGTGGTCGACGGTGTTGGTGGACAACGATGGTGGGAGATGGTGGTGGTGGTGGTAGTGGACAGTGGTGGTGGCAGACGGTGGGTGGTGGTGATGGAAGGTGGCGGTGGTGGGTGGTGACGGACGGTGAGTGGTAGTGGTGGTGGACAATGGGTGTTGGTAGGGTGTTAAGAAGTTGGATATTAGCTTATTTTTTAAGACCATAAAAACATTTTTTCTGATCTTTTTTTAATATAAACAAATTGTCTTCATAGGCTTATGTCTGTGCGCCCGCAGACATAAACCCACTGCAGACCTTTTAAGCAAAAACAAACATAGATAAGGCATTTTAGTAAGTTGTGATAGGTCTAATTTTATTTGTGTATCTATCTCTGATTCTCAATTAACAAACTTGACTTTACATATTTAGCTCATAACAATAACAAACGAATGAAAATAATTAGAGGCCAGATAGTTAATACTAATCAAATAAAATGTTTGAAGTGAAGATAGATAAAAATTAGTTTAAAAATGTTTTAGTATTACTTTTATTAGAGGCCAGATGGTTAATACTAATCAAATAAAATGTTTGAAGTGAAGATAGATAAAAATTAGTTTAAAAATGTTTTAGTATTACTTTTATTAGAAGTGAATACATATGTGAAAAATTAAAAATCAAAGTATTTAACTTTATAATTTAGGAACTCTTATCTTTAAAATTAAAATATTAATATCTTTAAAATTCTTAAATGGGAAATAGGTCAACCCACTTTTTAATGGGTCGGTTTGGGTTGACCCATTTTTTAAGCGGGTCATGTTTGGGTTGACGTGTTTAAGAAAATGGGTCGTGTCAGCCGATCTAAAACCCATATTTTTTTCTTGTCGAGTTCGGTTCGTGTTCGGGTCATGTCAGGAATTGCAGCCCCTATGTGAGATACATATACCACCCCCATGGTGTCTGACTGCCTGTACATACCTATATGGCTTGTAAAAGTCACGTGTGTGTACGGAGGGAACAAGAAAACAAATTTTTGCAGCCTATACGACTCGTATAGCCCTATACGAGTCGTTTAGGGCTTCAATAGTTCGTATAGAGCCTGACATAACATAACATATACGGTTCGTATAGAATCTTTCTGCATAACACGTCAGAATGCACTTTGTCCGACTGTTACGCATAGCATGATGAGGGTATACGAGCCGTATAGCCCTATACAATCAGTATAGGCAGATTTTTTAGATTTCTAAACTAAAAACATGAAAGATTTGTGCGACGATTTATAAGATTAGGCTGAAAGTAGTTTGAATGTAATATCGACATTTAAGTTTAAAACATGAAGTTTTGTTTGATGGTTTATAAGATTCTACCGAAAGTTGTCTGACTTAATGGAATATTGGGATTTAAGATTCTACTAAAAATAATATCAATAGATATATAAGTTTGTTAAATTTTAGCACTCTTGTTCTCTCTTGTTCTCGAGTCTCTTATTATCTGGATTAATGAAGTAGTATTAAAAGTTTTAAACGAATGGAGTATTTTATGTCGATCTTTGATATCAAGAAAGTAACTTTGGTGAAAATTGTGGAGTTACCAATGGTGAAAACCATGGAGTTACAAACGGAGAAAATTGTGGAGCTGCCGGTGGGAAAAATTCGAAGTTATCGTGGTGAAAATTCAAGCAACATATCCTTCTTTTTCAACCGATACGGTAAATATTAATATATATATATATATATATATATATATAGGATCTTGATCATGTGAGAACTTTTTGGGAATTGAGAACTATGAGAACTTGTTTTTCAAACATAAAACAAAAAAAACCAAAAATAAAAAAATCATAAAACAAAAAAAACACAAAAAACAAAAAAAGTAAAAAAACCAAAGTTCTTATTTATCATCCCAGTTTCTAAAAAAAACGTAAAAAAAAATTCTCGGTTTAGCTAAATTATACATATACATATATGTATATTATGTACATATATGTACACACATGTTTTTTTTTTCTATACACATATGTATAATTTAAGGTAAATGATAATGTACATATGTGTACATTACATAAATAGAGATTAAATGAAAATATACATATGTGTATAGGTATAATAAAAATTAAAAAGAAAAAAAAAATCGGTTTTTTTATTATACATATATGTATAATATGTACACACATGTTTTTTCCTATACACATATGTATAATTTAAGATAAATGATAATGTACATATATGTATATTACGTAACTAGAGATTAAATGAAAGTATACATATGTGTATAGGTATAATACGAATTAAAAAGAAAAAAAAATTCGGTTTTTTTATTTTTTTAATGAAACCGGAATGAAATATAAGAATTTTGGTTTTTTTACTTTTTTAAAATTTTCGGTTTTGTTTGTTTTATAATTTTTTAAATATTTTTTTAGAGTGTTTTTTTAGTGGTCCAAAATGGTTCTCAAAGTTCTCAATTTGCCAATGATTCTCTTAGGATCCTTACCCTAAATATATATAATAATCTGTTTCCCATGTATCCATAAAATATACTTTTGTTGATAACCTATAATCTTTTTTATAATCTTTTTTGTGTTTAGTTATGTTATATATGTGAACCATATTTTAAAATTTGATGTATTTTGGTGTGCATTGTATATTTTTATGTACACGGACCATATGTTCTGCTTATTAGTATGTTTTAGTTAAATGCTTGTTTTTTTCTTAATCAACTATAAGCCAAGTAAACTATTTAAAGATTAATAATGTAATTTCATCAACTAATAGAATTTAACAAGTATAAAAGACATTAAGTATTTCGTCACCCAACAATTTGTTTTTCAGCCAACCTCTACCTCAAAAGACTATATTCATATAACGCCTGTATTTAAAGAGCTAAATTAACATCGGCTGCTAGAACAGATCACATGACGTCTTTTAGAAGGTCAGCACCTAGAAACACTCCTGTAATTTATAATAAGGACGTTATTTGTTAATTTTGTGTTTTTTTAATTTAAAACTTTTAATAAAATAAACAAAAAGAAAAGTGTTTATATAGCCCGTATAGGCCCATATGGCTCGTATAGGCAATACAGCCCATATAGAGCTATACAAGGCACCTGAAACAAAAACTGACACCTTGCAACACAAACTGACGCGACTCATGGCCTATATAACTAGTATAGGCGAAAACTAGTATTTGGAGATCCAAGATAAAGGTGGTATGAAGATCGCATGCATTTTCAAATTGCCTATTGTGATGATGATATTAATATATTGACAAAATAGCAAAACTAATCATTTATGTTTGTGTGTTTTTTCAATGGTTATCTTTTGTCAAACTTAATGGCAGAAAACATTCTTTATACTTAAAAACTCTATCACGCTATGTCCTTTGACCGTAACTCGGTTAACTTTTGTTGTTAAATCAGGTCATGTGCAAGACACATGAGGGTAATTTAGTCTTTTTACTTAAAATAAATTATTAAATAATTAAAAATAAAACATTTTTTCTTTATTCTCTCTCTCTTTCTCTCATCTGCAACACCATCATCATCATCATCATCATCATCATCATCATCACCCAACCTCAACCCTGTTTCTTCTCTCACATCTCTCTCTCTCTCTATTGATCCACACTCAAGTCATCTTCTTCCAATTTAAGGCCACCATTGTTCAAAGTCATCTCATTCGGTTCAAGGCCACCACCATCATTCAAATCCACCACCACCGGCCACCAGCGCAAAATACCTCGCTTTAAACCTCCCTCACTCGCTGGTCTTTTTCCTCAACAAACACCCTCCATAACACAACCACAATCAACTAACACCATCTACCCACCATCACCAAAGATCTTAAAACCCATCACAACACCATCTATTAACAACCCATATTAGGGCGAATTCACCAGATGAACACTTACCAGTGGCAGTAGCGACCCCATTTTTGAGTTGAGCAGTAGATAATCGGATATGGCGGCCCTTAGGATATTGATATGATTAGGGTTTTCAGGGATATGTGTGTGTACATCATGGTGGTGTGCAGTCTGCTTCTCAATTTGGCTAATGGCCAAGCACGTGAGGGCTTCGATTGAAGAATGACAATTTGGGGTGTCAAGTAGGGAGAGTCAGATTTTTGGAAATGGACTTAATCGTTTGGTTGGTAATTTTCAGGCAATGGTGGTTCTCAGATCTACAATCCGATATGACGATCGGCAATGACGATGGCGGTTAGGGTCTGGAGGTGGTACTCTTCATTTGAATTAACGATGGTTCGTTGGCGGTCCTGTGCAACGGTTGTTTGTGGCAGAGGTGCGCGACCGTTAAAGAAGGTGGAGTTGAGAAGGTTTGGAGAAGAAGACAATCGGTTTGGTCAATACACAAGGTGGAGTGGGGATGGTGGTTTGTGTGGTGTTTTTGTTTGTCATTTATAAATAAATATGTTAAATTACAAAACTACCCTTCCACATTATCAGATTTAGAAAGAAAAGCTAACTGGATTAGGGCCAAAGGACATAATGTTAACGTGATGCAAAATTTTTAAGAATAAAGGATGTTTTCTGTTATTAAGTTTGTCAAAGAACAACCATCGAAAACACACAAAAATATAAAGGACTAGTTTTTCCCTAATATATATCACAATGAAACTGCTTTTTGTGATTGTAAAATGTTTTCCTTGTTTGCTTTTAGGGAAAATTCCCAAAATAGCCCATTTTAGAGAGAGTCCCCAAAATAGTCCTTTTTTCCTCAAAATTTTTTAGAATTTCGACTTTCTAGACGCATTGGGAAAAGATAATAATGTAGGGGTAGCAGGCCAAATTTTTTAAAGAAAGTTAGGGAGGAGACCATATTTGGAAAAATAATGAAGGGAAAGTCCAAATTATTTTGAAATCTTGGAGTAAAAGTTCAGATTTTTTTCAAAACTTTTTTTCTCAAAAGAACAATCTCCCAAGAATGTTTTTTTTATATTTCCTAGCTTTTCCGTCCATATTTTTAAATTCTAGGAAAAAGAGATTTTCAAATCTCGTCTTAAGAGATGCATTTCGGATGAATTTGTTCTTAAGAGACGAGATTCTTTTCTTTCTTCTAAAATTCATGCTACACACACACACTTATACATACATACATATATATGTATATATAAATTCCGTAGATATATGTATGTATGTGTGTGTGTATATATGTGTGTGTATATAAATTCCGTATATATATATATATATATTGTTTTGGTCAAAAATCGATTTAAGGATCAAGTAACCAAATTCGTATGTGAGGATTGGTGCTTGTATGAACAAATATGATCAAAGTAACAATTACAGAAAATGAACACTAAGATTTGTACGAGGAAAAGTCCTTGGTAACTAGTATCCTGCAGGCATAAAAACCTCGGGTAGTGAAACTATCACTACCGATTATATTGAACTTGAAAAGATTACAAATGATGGAATTATAGCTGATCGTGAGTACAAAGTGTTTGCTAAGAGTTCTCAATGCTAAAGTGTTGTGTGTGTTGATCAGCTATAGTTCGATATATATAAACAAGGAAATACAACGGCTAATAACTAACTAAGCTATAATTTCGGCCATGTTCGCTTTACTTTTTCAACTTGACTGTTTAAGAGCTTGGACGAGAAGGGAAGACTAGGTAAAATATCTCATCCGCAAGAATAGGGATTCCAGTTAGCACGTGTTATACATGCAAAAATAAATCGTAATATATTTGAAATCAACCGTTGAGGATCCTTAAACCGTCGAAGATCCTCAGTCCTGGAAACAGCTACCACAGATAACTAATTTACAAGGATCAAGAATCCTAGTTCCAACATATACGAAATATGTATATATATACACACACATACATATACGGAATTTATATATACATATATATGTATGTATATGTATGTATGTATGTATGTATAAGTGTGTGGCATGAAGGTTGGAAGAAAGAAAAGAATCTCGTCTCTTAAGAACAAATTCATCCGAAATGAATCTCTCAAGAATAGATTTGAAAATCTATTTTTCATAGAATTTGAAAATATGGACGGAAAATGTAGGAAACATAAAAAAACAGTCTTGGGAGACTGTTTATTGAGAAAAAAAGTTCTGAAAAAATCTAAACTTTTACTCTAAGATTTCAAAATAATTTTGACTTTTCCTTCATTATTTTCCCAAATCTGATCTCCTCCCTAACTTTCTTTAAAAATTTGGCCTGCTACCCTACACTATTATCTTTTTCCAATACGTCTGAAAAGTCTAAATATTAAAAAAAAGGCTTGGCAGAACTGCAAAAACCTTTTTTTATCTTTTTCATTTTAGTGTATTTGTTACTTGTATCCAAACAAAAATAAAGTATACCATTACCAGAACTAAAATAGTTTAATTAACATATCATTTAACCAACCATTTATTCATTAATTGATTGTTCAGATTCTTCAAAACTTAATTTGTATTATGCTTCAAAAAATGATATATGTAAACAGAACCTTATATTACTAAAATGGAAAAGATGTGTTAGCGGCCGATTCCAAGTTCAAACCGTAAACAGCCAAACTGTTAAAACCAAACTGTGAAGCGACCGTAGATGTTTTGGGCAGTTCGGTCAGTTTCAGTAGTTTATGAACACAACCAACAACATGAAAGTGCATATACTAGAGGATTACATGTCTCCAGTCACCTAACACAACCAGTTTTAAAACTAAACACAACCTTAACATACTTTTAGTCATAATATTAATACAGTAAAAACATCTGATTAGTCCAACAAGGTGGGTTAACTCCTAGAAGTTAAGATAAGTCGAAACTCTTGTCACCATTTCCTACAACCTTAGTGCAGATACGGAGCCTGGTACTGGTAACCGGTTGCAAAATAGTGACCATGGTTAGGAGCCATGTTGTAAGCCGGTGCACCCATATACTGCGGAATGTGAGTCTCAACTGGAGCCGGGTAGCCATAGGCTCTATTATCATACACGTACTGTGTTGGCAGTCCATACCTATTATCTGTCATCCTAGTACCATAGAAGTTGTTCTTGTCAGCAGCAATGTTAGTGTTGTTTCGGGGTGCAATGATGCCATTGGCTCGGGGTCTTTTGGGTTGAGGTTTTGCAACTTCTGTGGCTCGTTTTTTGTCAGCTTTTGCTTTCTCGAGCTGAAGGATCCGTCTTTGAAGTGGGCCCGGAGGGTACGCGTCTTCAAGCTTGTGGTCTTCAATAGACTTGATCACCGCCTTCAGTGCATGCATTTCTCTCTCACTGACATCATTCTACAATTGAATATTTGAACATATTAATGTAAAGTAATTCACGAGCATCATATAAAAAGTTAAGTTATAAAATGAGAAACAAACCTGTGCGGATGGAGACATGTTTGCTGATTTGATGGCTGATGGGACCCGCCTTGACTCGGTCAAATATGATTTCAATATTGAAACTGGAGAGAACTGTTTGGTGAGCTCAAATGCAAATGCTAAGTTAACAGCATCAATATGCCTTCCACTATTCACCAACACATCAATTACACCTAACAAAAAAATAATACAAGAAAAGGAATTAATGACACAGAAGTTAAACTTACTAATTTCGCATTTTGGATATAAAATTGGTAATCCTGTTTTCCATCAAAACAAAGGGTAGATTAGTTTTGTAATAATATAACTTGCATAATCATATTTAACACATTCTTTTTTATGAAAGTTAAAAAAATAAAATAAAATAAAAATATGCTTGTGGGTCAACCCGCTTTGACCTGCCTGTTTTTGCTTGTTTTGATATGAGAAATAGGCTTGTAAAGGGGACATGTTCGTGTTCATTCGTTTAACTCTAACCAAACAATCGAATACGAACAATTAAATGAATAGGGTTTTCTTGTCCGTGTTCATTAAGAAGATGAGTGCGTTCGCATTTGTTTAATAATAGTATAAACAAAGAGTTCACAAACATAAACAAATACAAACACAAACACAAACACAAACACAAACAAACAAAAATAACTAAACATGAGTGAACATACATAACTGAGCAAACCAATTAAAATAAAGCATGAGCATCAATTCAATTTGCCAGGCCTAAAATATTAATAAAACTGGACTCAATTGTATTGAGTTTAAAAGGTTTAACTGAATATATAAACAAACGTAAACCAACAAACATAAATGCTGATACGTACCTAGGAGTTCCAGTGGGTCAAACCTACCCTAACGAAAAGAAGGTTCCAACCCATGGGTTAAATGGCAGTTTGCAGAACAAGAAAAGTGGCTGAGTGGGAGGTTTAGTTGCAGTTATTAGTAGTGGTAGCTTATTTATAGGTTACTAGGTTTATCAATTAGTTAGGCTAGAATTTGAAATTATTATCGTGTAATCGGAGATTCCCCATCTCGAATTGGGTTTTTATTTTCAGAAATTAAAGCTTTCGATTTTTAGTTTCTATCAACTGGTTCCATTGCCGGGAAAATCAAAATGGCACCTGCAACACGAAACAATCCTGAAAGCAGCGGTTCCAATCCAGATCCAGTTGCTGTTCAATTGGCTGCAATTGCAGCACGTCTTGAATCAATGGAGTCTCTCAAGGAGGATGTAGCGTCCCTCAAGGCCCACGCTATGCCAAAGGTGACTCCTCATGGCAGATTTAGTGGCGGTTATGGAAGACATGACGATGGTGAAACTCAATGGCGACCCAACCATCAATATCGCCCCTACACCAAAATTGATTTTCCAGCCTTCTCAACTGGTGACCCATGTGGCTGGATTTTGAAGGCTGAGAAATACTTCAGGTACTATCACATCCCTGATGATGAATGAGTTGATGTGGCTTCCATGCATCTTGAAGGAGATGCTCTCGACTTGTACTCCTGGTTATCTTCCGAACAAGTCATCACTTTTTGGGAAGATTTGGTTCATGCCTTGCAAAAACATTCCTGGTTATCTTCCGAACAAGTCATCACTTTTTGGGAAGATTTGGTTCATGCCTTGCAAAAACATTTCGGGCCAGCAGAATTTCAGAACCCGGATGAACACTTATGCAGCATCAAACAAACAGGAACTGCGCAGGAATATCGGTTGGAATTCGCTAAGAGGTCCGCAAGGGTCACTAACTGGCCAGATCATTGCCTGCTTGGTGTGTTTCTAAATGGGCTTAAAGACGAACTGAAAGCCGATGTTCGCATCCATAAGCCACGCACTTTCTACAATGCTGCGAGTCTCGCAATTTCAACAATGCTGCGAGTCTTGCACTCCAATTTGAATCCAACTCAAACCAGATTCAAAACCGTTCACTTCTGCCTCATCAACAACTGTCAGCCCACCCTTAACCACCACGCCAGCCACACTGGTTCATTTTTCAGATCCAGAAAAACAGTCCAGGTATAACCGAGGTGAATGTTACAGATGTGGCGACAAATTTGGACCGGGACATCGCTGCAAGGCGAGTAGTTATCACCTACTTGAAGTTGCTAACGAGGCATGCGATCCAGACACTAATACTGGGCAGAATCGACTGGATAATCAAAAGGAAATGGCTGCGATCAGTCTCCAAGCAATGATGGGAAAGTCGCATATTCCAGCCTTAACGCTCCACGGTTCAATCAATTCGCAGCAGGTGTTAATTCTGGTTGATAGCGGATCAACTCATAATTTTATGGCCGACACTCTCGTTAAAAAGGCGGCTCTACCAACTCATGTGGTGGAGCCTTTTGGAGTGCGAATCGGTAATTGTGACGTTATCCGTTGCAACCAAATTTGCAAAAATGTTAAAAGTTAGAAATCTCGAACCTCCAAATCACTCAAGACTTTTACCCATTCTCATTGGGCGGAGCAGATGTGATTTTAGGCATCCGGTGGCTAGCTACCTTAGACACGGTCCAAGCCAACTGGAACAAGATGTTCTTGATATTTACCATCGATGGTCAGGAAATCAAGTTGCAGGGGGTTCCACCAGATATCAAAGAAAATGGGTCATTCCGCCATCTACAACTCGAACCAATCTGGATGCAACCCCAAGAGCCAGCAAAACCTTTATCAGCTCGACTTGAGGACAAGTCTGTTTTCAAGGAGGGCAGTAATGATACGTACCTAGGAGTTCCAGTGGGTCAAACCTACCCTAACGAAAAGAAGGTTCCAACCCATGGGTTAAATGACAGTTTGCAGAACAAGAATCATGGCTGAGTGGGAGGTTTAGTTGCAGTTACTAGTAGTGGTAGCTTATTTATAGGTTACTAGGTTTATCAATTAGTTAGGCTAGAATTTGAAATTATTATCGTGTAATCGGAGATTCCTCATCTCTAATTGGGTTTTATTTTCAGAAATTAAAGCTTTCGATTTTTAGTTTCTATCAAATGCACACTAACAAACATAAATGATAAATGCTTGTAAACGAATGAACATACAAGACATGTGTTCATGTTCGTTCATTTAACTAAATGAACAAAAAAAAATGTTCATGTTCATTTATAAACGGTTTATTAAGCATTCGGTTCTTTAAAAAAAACAAACCTGGTATCTTGTCTGACAACCCAAGGAAGCGGCATAGATCAGCAGTCTGGCGGCGCCGACACACCATTGGTATCAATTTAGCCAAATCTTCTTGAACATATTCAGAATCAATAACAAAAGTAGCCACAAGTTGCAAGAAAGCATGAGCTTCCAAAGAGTTCCCATTACTAGCATCCACATCAAGATCATCCAACTTCGGTTTCCATTCATCAGCAATAACCCGAGCCCGTTCCTTCACGTCTTTAGAAACAACCTTTGAAGCATACTTCTCACCTACATTTGTTAACAAAATGCTAAAACACTCCATTAGCATAATACACGTCCTTCTCTGACCTAAAAGATTGAAATCTTTCTTCCCATCCTCTGATGACATGTAGAATCCACTTAAGGAATCCAAAACCAGACCACCAGGATCAGTTGAAGCCTTCAATGCAATCGGGATCTCCTCTTTAATAGAAGAAAGATTCTTTCGGTTATCTGATATGAACGTATGGAGTCCTTCTGCATCATTCTCTTCACACAACTTGGCAAGTTGAGGGTTTGATAGTGCCTTCATATCACTTTCAGATAACTTGTCAAACTTTTCAATATCAATAATATCTTCTTCAACAATGGGATCGGCTTCAGTGATTCCATTAATTTGTCTGTTAATGGCAGCAACAGCAGCGACTCGTTTTTCTTGGAGTCGTTCCAATGATGCTTCTTCTTTGGCAATTACAGCTGCTTGACGTTTCTCGAGAATTTGTCGGGATTGAGTTGTTTTTAGTTCAAATTCTTTTTCTTGGTCTTCCAGCTCAGTAAAACGCCTTTTTAACGACTTCTCAAGTCCATGAAAATGATCCTCAATTTGTTTCCATTTCAGGTTAAGGGTTACGGCCCGGTAACTTTCCAGCTCAGCAAATGCTCTCTGCAGTTGTTGGATCTTAGAGGTTGTTGACTCTAGGAGTGAAGCAACAGATTTTGTATCTTCCATGATGTTCTAAAAACCTTAAAAGAAACCAAAAAGCATTATTAATGAAACGAGACTACATGAATACGTTTAAATACATCAAAGAAAACTCCAATTCTTCAAAACTTTTATGAGCAAATGAGATCATCAAAGATCCGGAAAATTGTCCACAAAATAACCTAAAATACCTCTTTCAAGAAGACATGTAAGCTAGAAACATATAGCAAAAGCCAACAGATCATGAAACATAGAATATTCCCAAATTGTTTACAACGAACGGGAAGAGAGATCTACCAACATGTAATAAAAAATATAAGAAAAGATCAAGCACGAACACTTGAATCCCTCTAAAACAAGCGCTAAATTACGCATTGAGACTCCACAGAGCATGAAACCCTAACCCTAACACCAAAAGTCTAACTCAAAATGTAACACCCCAACCCGGAACAGGCTAACGTGTTACTATTACAGATATCAAATCAACGCCACAATCCAAAATACAACAAAAATTAATGCAACCTACGTCATATTATTAAACAAAATGAATTAACTTTTAGAAGCTTGAACTTCATTTTTTATCTCTCATCACTAAATTCCCAGAATCCCGGATTACCTGAAAACAAAATAAGAAAAACAAAACAAGAAAACACGGCTGAGCCAAAAATTGCCCAGTAACGGAAAGAACAATAGTATAGGTAAGGACAGACGTAAGAGAATAAATATACGAACTTCAATTCAAACTCGAAACCAACCCTTTATACCTAAACATATACTTAATAAAATTCGGATGTATGATCCGACACTTGGCCAGAACATGGTCAAACGCATGCGGAAATATATCAGAACTATAACAAAAACACCCAGAGCCAGAAACATATAACTTGTAACATATAATGTGTGAAGTGTAACATATAACGTGTAACATTTAACTGAACTATAATTAAATGCGAAACATAATCGAATACACGATCGGGACGTAATCTGAATATACTCAAATTTAACCAAATGCGTATACACATATCAAAACGGACCAGAAATATAGCGAAACAAAATATAATTACTAAAATACACGACGATGATGTTAAAATAAATAGGTCGTGTAATACGGAAGCACCCAGAGCCTAAACAGAGGGGTACACAGCTAGCTAGTCCATGCACCAAAGAGACGGTGTGGTTGGCGTGCACACATTGTTCCATCTCAAACAGAAGTCAGGAGTCAGGAGTCAGGAGTCGGAGCTAAGATCGATCTATACGCCTCTAAGTGGCCAAGGTACTACATGAGTACTTTCAGAGACGCCGTGAACTTTGATTACGCACTGTCACGATAAGTGCCATGTCAGGAGTCAGGAGTCAGGAGTCGGAGCTAAGATCGATCTATACGCCTCTAAGTGGCCAAGGTACTACATGAGTACTTTCAGAGACGCCGTGAACTTTGATTACGCACTGTCACGATAAGTGCCATGTCGTTGACGCCCCAACGACAAGTCAGAAATGCTCGGGTAACAGAGTACTGAAACTAGTAACATATAACTAAAATATATTATATAAAATAACTGAACTCAAAATATGACCGACGCGTAACGAAAATCCGTGCTACAAAGTAACGGAATAGATTCAATACTATTAGTAAACGAGAACAAAAGCAGCACTACGAAGTAACGGAATATAATTAATACTATTAGAGAAAGAAACCAGAAACCGTACTACGAAGTAACAAGAAACAGAATCCGTACCACTACGGGAACGGTGAAAACAATATAAAGCTAAAAGAAGAAAAACACGGAATCCGAACTACGAAGGAACAAAATATAATACTATGAGTAACAAAAACAGAAACCGTACATTTAAACAAAGCAAAACAGATCAAGTTGTCTTCAACTAGATTGAGAATCTACATTATAATATATAGTTCACATAAGATTTACTGAACTCATTTTATATTGTGTGATTAACCGATCGGTAGCGACAAGGCTTTTTATAAAAATATGATAATTAAACTACTAATAGTTACTAATATTAATATATAATTCTAAATGGATGACAAGAGTCCTGAATTTAACATTAACAAAATGATACTATTAGTTAGACTAAAATAATGTATGAAAATAATTTACATGGTAGAGTTCATGCTATATATATATAATATATAATATACGTATACAATTATAAATAGTCATATAAGTGTAATAATTGAATTAAGGCTCCTGAGTAAAATATAGCTTTATACGTTTTAGTTATATTGATGGTTTTATGGATCACCAATACCCTTATATGATTATATGGTGAAATCAAGTCAACATGTTCATAATTCACGTGCATGTTCTTTTAACAAACATGTCAGATTGGTTTGTTTGTTTGTTTTTTTGTTCCAACTTCTTTTTATTTCTTTACTTTATTTCTGATTAATAATATATATCTCCAATATGCAAACATGCCTCTATTAACGTTTAGAGAGTTAAAGCTTTTAAATGGCCGGAACCGTCAATCGTCACAGCCACATACGACCACAACGTATCGTAATGAATAAAACAAAGGAAGGATTGGAATTATTACCCGCACAGTGAGCTGATATGATCAGAAATCGAGGCGTTAGAGGCGGTAACACGGGGACGCTTACGACTGAGAACAAAATAGGTGTCTGGTAGTTAGCGGCCCGGTAGTGTCCGATTTGTGGTGGCGGAGGCAGTCCGCGGCGGCAGCGGAGGATGATGCTTATTTAATGGTGGCGGGGTGATGCAGTGATGGTAACGAAGAACAAAGGTCGTGTGCAAATAGGAGCTGGTATGTTTCGTGAGATGTGAATTGAGAGAGTTTGAGTATGTTTAAGAAAAAGAAACGAATGATCATCACCATGCCGATCTATCCGGAAGTTTGTTGTAGCATATGAGAATTGAGTTTTGAATAATAACTAAACCGTCATTCTTTGTTAAATTTTATTTGTTATACTTATCTTGACTTTCCAACAAAAGTTTAAAACTAGTACATATACATATTATTTCTATTAATATAGAATTACTAAGATTATTATAAATATTATCTAACAAAACTTGGGTTATTATACAAAAGGTGCAATCATGCAACACAGCTAGTCAATTAATATAATTCCTCCCTGATTTGTTTACAGCAGTTGGAGATCTAGTATCAACATGTAATACAAGAAGAGGAAAGCATCCCTAATGCTTGAAATCCTCTAAAAATTTATTTAGGCATCAGAACAGAAGTCTACAAACCCTAACACCGAAATCCAAAAAAAAAGAAAAAAGAAGATAATGATGCAAAATTAACCACATAAACTATTTCAAGGAGGGTGAATTAGAAGGAAACAAAATGTGTTGGTTGGTAAACTAACTAATTAAGGTAGAATGAAGAGAAAAGTGAAGTGATTAGATCTGAAATGAAAGAAAGCATGAGTGGAAATAAGTGGACTTACCGGTGATTGATGGGAGAAGATAGTTCTGTCTTCTAAGGCATTTTGGATGGGATGGGATGGGACCTCTCTTCTTTTCCAGACATTTTGCTTCTGCCACACTCATCTTTGCTATTGCCAATATTCATAACTTCACATGTATAATAGTGATTATTTGTGGACAACTTAGTTATAAATCGACTTGCTTAAGTTTAAGTTTACTTGTTTTAACTTATTACTTTTAGACCCTTCACTCTGGCCGAGGCGACGGTTTAGGTATTCCACACCATCTAGAGGGGCGGAGGTATAAGGGGCCGTATCCGGGGGCGGACTCATATAGAAAACATCGGGAGGTCCCTGGACATTAATATTTTTTAGAAATTTCTTATAGACGATATACTGAATTTTTGAAGAACCCCGTACAAATTAATAGATGGAACCCATGCTATAAATGTTGATTTGGTGTAATGGCAAGTCCACCCATTTACAAAAGACATGTCACATGTTCGATTCCATACACCATATAACTTTCTTGCTTTTTTTTTCATGAGGTATAATGAATGCCTTCTTTTACCATCTATTTTATGTGTATTGGTATTTTTAGCTGCTCAATATCTATAGCCCATATATTTACTACATGCTATTTAAAATAGATAATACAATTTTTTTTCTTTCTCCTTTTAAAAACTGAATAAATTAACCATTAGTTTCTTATAAACGTTTTATTTATTTATCTATTAGTCACTTTTTCTTTCATTTAATTCTTACTTTATTAATTAGTTTATTTATCGTCATCATCATCGTACTCAGTATATCCCACCAATAGCAATGCTATGGTAGGATCTGGGAGGGTAAGATGTAGACAACCTTACCTTTATCCCATAGGGATAGAGAGGCTGCTTCCGGTGAGACCCTCGGCTCGATAGTAGTTTTGCATCAAGCCTTGGACATAAGGCACATAGCACTCAATCATCGGGACACCGGCTGATCGGTGCATGTGCCCTTGTCTTTCGGCTATCAACGCCACCACATGATGCCTGATTAACCTTCCGCCACTTTTAACGTTATTTTCACGAGATTAGTAAAATAATTAATTAGTTTATTTATGATTAACTTTTATTAATGTATTTGTTCTTTTCTAAATTTTTCAATCTTTATAACAAAATATATAATTAATGAATAGCTTTTACTATTTTTTATTTACATTTAGATTTATTGAATTGGTTTGGCATTTTCTATTTTTTTCAACAGAATATATAATTAAGAAACATCTTTTTTTTATTTAGAGACATGCGATTGGAATATTATGGTTAAGAAAATTCAAGCGAAAAGCTTTTGATAAAAAATACTAATATAATTATATAACTTTGGAGGTTTAGTTAAAAAAATTCAAGCTAAAAGCTTTTGATAAAAGCTTTTCTAATGACTAATTATCATACTTCTTTTTATTATGATATTTTTTTTATTATATTTCTCGTCTCGATCCGACCCGACCCGATAAATCTGAACACCAGATAAATGGGACCCCGTTGGATAAAAATTCTAGGTCTGTCACTGGCTGTATCTAGACGACAGACTGGCATGAGAGAGATGTGCTGGAGCCATTGGATGCTCTTTACTCTCTTTCTCTTATACACACATACACACACACATATACAAATTTATATGCCCGTATGACACATAGACTGAAAAAATTATTTCTATAACATATCAATAAATATAATCTATGAAATATTTTAAAAATCAAATAAATTTATAACTAAGTAACTTAAATATGCTCATTCAAACCCTATAAAGTGCGAAAATAAAAAATAAAAATAATTGGTAAGGTCAATAAGGTGTGAAATAAGAATCATGGGTTCAAGCCCTATATAACGCAAAAAAAAAAAAAAAAATAAAGAATAGTTGTCCAAAAATTAATAATAAAAGATAAAAAAAAGTAAAATTTTATTGCAAATTTCTAAATACTTCTTTATATACAACATTTATGTTTTATCTTAAAGATTACCATCACGATCAAGGATAACAACTTTGAAACTGGCTCGTCTTGTAATTATTGATAATACAACACATAATTAGCCATTTGTAAAAACTAGTTTTTTTAATAAACAAACCAACTCTTGATAACGATTGTCTTTGACTCTTGTTTATAGTTATTGTAAAATATAAAAGTCTGGTTAAGTATTTCAAGATTTTGTCCAGCTAACCAAGTTGTTCTCAAAATGTCCACACACAATACAATTGGACCCGAACCTGTTTCTTGTCTTACGACTCTTTTCTAAGCCAGTAGCAGAGCGTCGTGTGGACACTACTGGAATATCCAAGTCAAATAGACAAAATGCTAGTTGAGAAGGGTAAAGTGAGCATTCTCGTCATTTTCCTTTCTTTTAATAACATCTAATTGTTCAACCCACAAACTATTATTATGGCAACCCACTATACAAATAACTTTTAAATCCAATTTATCCATGAATTTCTATAACCTATTTACTTTGGCATTTCAAGTACTCATCCGGATTTGACCATAATGAAAACGTAGTGTTGCCAATCTTACTTTGTAGATAACAAAACTAATCAAGTCTTTGACCTAAAAATGACTATTAATATACCAATAGCTGGATAACAATACTAATCCACCGTTGACCTATGAAGGCGACTCAATAAAGTACCACATCATATAAATCTTCTTGCTCAACCGTTACACTCAACCAATCATCATGCACTTCAGCAGCAATTCAACAAAATATGACTCATTTCATGATAATATTAACTAAATTGTCAATAAAAAGGTTTAATAATACGTACAGTGATGATTTCGAGACAAGCATTGACTTAAGCTCGTTCGCTATGGCATTAATGAAATCTTCTGCGTTTAAATAGTGCTCCCCACGAGCCTGGAAATTTAAGACATTTTTAGTAATAGTCAGGAGTATTTTAGACACTTTAATACTTAAAAAGCATTTTTCTAAAGTTAGTTTCAATTTAAATTAACATAATTTGATTCATGAATAATGAGTGCAAGATCGTTTGTCATTTTCTCAAATTTAATAGGTCCAATACGTGTTTCCAATTTCTTAATAAAATCCAGAAGCTTGGGGCTGTTATCCATCTTTACCCTGCATTACACTAACTACATTCAATGTTTAAAGATAATTAGTTTGAAAGTAACATAAAATAAAATTACTTTAGTGCTACTCATTTTTTATGCATTACAGTAGCGTTGGCTGATTCAGCTTCAATGATCTATCTATCAGATCTTTCTATCAAGACAATTATCAACTTAACTAACATTACTGACCGGAAGCGATCAACAAGTCCAAGACTATTAGCAACTTAACTAACTTTACAGAATCCAGTAAAAGAATTAACTAACATATATTAATAAATTATTTAAAAATAGCTTAAATGAAATTATGCCTTGCCATCACCTTGCCACCCGTACCACCACCCAAGCCCGCCCAAACTGCCACCCATCCTTCACAATCCTCCCATCCGCCATGCTTGCACTCATTCCACCATAACCCCATTCATTACATGCTATCAAAATGAAAGTTAAAAAACATAAACGTTAAAAAGATATGATTATTGCTTACATTATATAAATCCAAGCTTTCATACACATGCCATAAACTTGCATGGAGCAATAACCGCCATATGCTGGTTCAAACGGGGTGTCCAAATAGTGGCTGCCTCCACTTAAACCACCACCGTCATCAACCGGAGTAGCAGAAGCTATTGCCACATGTAATCTAACATGCGTTTAATATTACATACATAATAATATAATATCACAAGTTAAAAATCAATATTTTTTGTTACCATCTGTTATCCACATATTCCGTCTCCCATTGACTAACACCATCTTCAGCAAATGTCACAAAACCAAAACCCCCAATGAATGTCACAAAATCAAACCCTTTTATCACCAGATCTCTTAAGGTCCTAAATATTAAAGTAATTACAATTAAATAACTATAAATAATGAAAAGTACCTAAGATTTTTTTCTACTTTCCTTTGTGAATTGGTTCTTTCCTCAAGATAATCTAAACAATGTTGCACTTATTTTATGGTGAACATATTATCCTTTATTGCCTTTGAAGATGTTATATCTTGAATGGACTTCCGAGATAAGTAAAGGAGCCGACCCAACAACAAGGAAGACCTAAACGAGTGGAAGAGACATCAGCTAGAAGTACCAACAACAGTCCAAATAGATGTCTAATGCAGTCACTAAAGAAAGGAAGGCACACATTATAATATGCCTTCCGCTCCTGCCAAAAGGAATGACAAAGCCGACCATGTGCCTCTAGAGCTAAGATACTTCTCATCGGCAGACAAGACTGTCCTAGAGGGCACCATGGGTAAGGGAAATGGGTTGAGCTAAGAGGTTGAAATGGGACAGGACAAGTCCATTACCCTTATCATAAATAATAAGGATAATAGAGTGGAGGACTTGTAGAGCCTACCCAGGAATTGGGCTTGGAGAGTGGTTTCGCCAGTGGGCCTCTAAGGCAAGAAAGGGGCAGGCCCAACAATAATAAAGGGACCAGTCTAGACCTGATGGAATGAGATAGTAACTAGTAATTGAGGAGGACAGAAGACACTTGTAGATTTATTTAGAGCATTACCTAGAATCCTCCCGGTTCTTTGGGCTAATTCAACTAGGGGGAAACCACTTGTAAATAATGGATCATTACATAAATACAATCGATCATTCTTGATAGAGCACAATTGAACCATCACAAAGAACAACATCAACAAGGGTTCCAACATTGGCGCCATCCGTGGGACCTTAAGCTCCAACAAAAGGTTTCCACTCACAGTCTCTAAAGAATGGCCGGCGACCACCATCAAATTCACCTTCACAAAAAAACTCACCCCCACTCTTAACTTTCTATGTCGCCGTTGTCTCATCGGAAAACAATTCTTGGTGTTCTCTATCCACTCTTTTGGCAAACAAACACAAACCCAATTCAGATTCTCCAGCGTTATGTCCGTCGCCGAAATCTATATACAATTCTTCGGAATATTCAGTGAATTCATGAATCTTGAAATCTTCTCCAGCGAGTTTTGAAAAGTCAGACATGACGATTGCTTTCAACCAACAGGACACATACCCGTCCTCTTTTACTAATTTCAACCACTCCGGCGACATGCCACCTAATGTATATAAAAATATACATCTTTTAAGCATAAAATAATCTCCAAAATACCATATTTTATTACATTATCTAGTTCAAATAGCTACTTATTATGTTAACTTCTATTTTTCAAGTTTATTCCAACCTCAAACGAAGAAACAAATGGATACACGAAGAAAAATGAAGAAATTATATATTAGTCAACTTAGCACACCCCCATGATCAGCAAGCACACCCTTGTGATCACCTTATCAAAGAAAAGACAAAATCCGATGAACCAAACACAGGGCCGTGACCCACCTAGCACACCCCCATGGTCACCTTGTACAAGAAAAGACAAAATCTGATGAATCTATCACGGGGTCGTGTCTCACCTAGCACACCAAGTGGTTACCCTCCCAAGAAAAGACGAATATATAAGAATCTGACATCCACAACACACCCCGTGTCTCATCCACCACGCCCCCGTGATGAGTCATCATATGTACGATCTGACAAGCAGTTAATGCACCTAGACAGCTGGACACGGGGCGTGCCACACCCAGCACGGGGCCGTGACCAGAAGCACAACCAGTCTATAAATAGAATGCATGTCTCACTGTTTCAAGTGTGCTTGGTGAGGGTTTGGACGAGTTTCTCACTTAAAAACACTCACTTTACACTTGAATTGAAGATCCATTGGAGAGTTTGAAGGCTTTGAGGCATCTATCATCATCATCCATCACCATTAAAGAAGAAAGATTCATCAATATTGGTTAGATTGTTCTAGTTTAATAATGTATTTGTTACCTCCATTTACCATCTAAATCTATGATGAAACTTAATTCCATTTGATGATTATATTAAATATGTGATTTAGTTTTTGTGAAGTACATGACTATTTTGCAATTATCCTATAATGAAATATGTTTTGTCATCATAATCCATTAATTAAGGATTGATGATTAATATCTTTAAAGCAAATCCTTATAATCATTCATGATTCAATCATGTTCTTGGAAACTAAGAATGGTAAAAAGAAAATCTTAATATTTTATCCAAAACATAGTTCCTTGTGTTAGACTTAAAAGATGAGGATACATGCTATGATCAATTTCTCTAGTTTTGGTAATTCTAAAGCAACATTGTTAAGTATGATTGATTAGGTTGCCATGCTAGTTAAAGAAATCATATGTTAAAGGAATGTGTAATTATAGTACACTTAAATCAACCAAGGGGAGGTTATGTGAATAAACTATAAGCACTCAAAGCTGTTAGAATCGGTATTTGAGAAATCCAAGTCGATCCTAATCTTTATACTTCACTAAAGCTACTTGCTTACTTAAATTGACATTTTCGTGGTAGACTTGAAGCTATGTATTCTACTTTCTTTTATGTCATAGGGTAATTCACTTAGGAATGAGGGTTTATTCTATATTATTTTAGTCAAGCAAGTTAATCACATATTTATATATTAATCATCAAAAAAGAGTTTAGTGGATTATTAATTTAGATGGTAACATTCACATATTGATTTTCTCGTCCAAAAATCATCTACATGTTCACCTATTTTACTTTATTTTAATTTAACAAAAACTTAGTTAAAAACACCCTTGAATGATTATTGCTTCCGGTTAATTTAAAAACAAAAATTCATTATTAGAATTATTCCATGTCCGTGGATCGATACTTGGTTCTTACCAATATTATTCTACATATACGATAGGCACACTTGCCTATTTGTGTGTGGTTTAGTCTTAGTATAAATCATTTATATAAATTTAAAATACGATCTTGTGTGAAAACCGATCAACATTATATACCTAATCACACCACATCAAGTTTTTGGCGCCGTTGCCGCGGACACGGTAAAATTTTCTAAGAATGATCCAAGTTTTACTTTAACCATTGTTTATAATTGTAATTAGTTTAATATTCCTCTTTGTTTTTAATTTTTAGTTTAGCTTTTAGTTTAGTCATATATAGTTAGATTCAGTTCATATGTTTTCCCTATGTCATGAATGCCCTCTACACCCGTACCTGAGCTTGTTTCACCAGTTTCCGACCCCCGAATGACTTTTTTCATCGGAGAATGCGCGACAGGGAGAGAGAAGTAGCCAAAACAATCAAGAATGAGTCAGCATACGACACGACATTGGAAGAAAATCAAACAAAACAATTGATGGCAGCACCAAACAATGAACCAAACATGAGCCAACATGCTAGACTAACTCTCAAAAGCTATGGCAATGGTGTGGCACCACCCGAAATCACCGAAAATTTCGAAATCAAATTCAGCACCATTCATATGGTGGAAAATTCAGTTCAATTTCATGGGCTTCTCGATGAAGACCCTCTTTCTCATAATTTCGATTCCTATGAATATGTGGAACCTTTTAGATTCAAAACTGTTTAGAAGATCAAATCAAACTCAAACTCTTTCCTTTCACTCTAAGAAGACAAGCCTTAGATTGGCTTAAATCCCTTCCATCTGGATCCATCACCAACTGGGACCAGATGGTAGAATAGTTTTTTCTCAAATACTTTCCGCCTGACAAAACTGCTAAGTATCGAACCAACATTGCCGGATTTAGAACCGATGACGATGAATCACTACACGCAGCTTGGGAAAGATACAAGAGTCTTTTAAGAAGATTCTCACATCATGGACTGAGCGTATGGCTAAAATTTCAAACTTTCTTTGATGCACAATCCAGCCAGAACAAGCAGGTAATTGACAAAATCGCCAGTGGTGATTTGGGCTCCAAATCTCCAAATGAAGCATTCAAAATCCTGGAGAAGGCAGAAAAGAAAAGTTTCGCTTATAAACCTCCTCGATCTACTCCATCCCATAAAAGGAATGCACCACTCTCGTCACCGCATAGATTGAAGTACTTTCTAAAAAATTCAAACAATTACAAGCCGAGCTAGCAAAGACGGAAGTCAGCTGTGACATATGTGGAGGATCACACAAACCAGTGATTGTAAGCAAGTCCTTATGGCCAGGAAGAAGTTGATATCATAGCACGCCAGAACAACGCCTTCAGCAACAACTACAATCCAAGTTGGAGAAACCATCCGAACTTCAGTTGGAAGGACGAAGGTAACGGTCAAAACCCAACCAGATTTGACAAAAGCCCAATGAATCAAACATACCAGCCTAAACCTCAACTTCAAGAACAAAGTTCTAGTAGAAATCAATTCTAGAATACCTCAAGAATTGAAGTAATGCTAACTCAAATTATGGCCAAAACCACTGAAGTAGAGAAACAAGCTGAATTAAGAGCCCTTGAAATCAATGGAGTATTAATGAAGCATGAAGCTGACCTCAAAAGCCAACAAGCATCTTTGCAGAATCTAGAAACTCAAATTGGACAGATTGCCCGCTAGTTATTCGAAAGACCACCTGGTATCCTTCCAAGCTACACCATCACATATCCAAATGCAACAGCAAATGCTGTTACCTTAAGAAGTGGCAGAACCACTACTGTTGACTTACCAATTTCAGAACCAGCAATAGAAAGAGAAGTTCCCAAGAAGGTGCAAGAGAGGCTAGACCCAGCAAGTACCGCACAACTAAAGGACCCAGTCCGAACTTATGTTCACCTATTCCATACCCTGGTCGTCTAAAGAAGGAAAGATTGGAAGAACAGTACAGGACGTTTCTGGAACTCTTCAAACAACTCTATATCAACATCCCTTTTGTAGAAGCTATTGCTCAGATGCCAAAGCATGCCAAATTTTTGAAAGAAGTTCTCACAAACAAGAGGAAGCTAGAGGAACTTTCGCATGTCACCTTGAACTAGGAGTGCTCAGCTATTCTTCAAAACAAATTGCCATAAAAGATGACTGATCTAGGAAGCTTTACTATACCTTGTCTTATAGGAAATTTGTCTGTTAGCAATTCCCTTGATGACCTAGGAGCTAGAATTAATTTAATGCTTATGCGGTTTTTGCAAAACTAGGGATAGGGGAGGCAAAGCCCACCCGCATGAGCATTCAATTAGCTGACCGGTCTGTTAAATATCCTCGGGGCATTGTTGAAAACAAGCTTGTCAAAATTGATAAATTTGTTTTCCCAGTAGTTTTTGTAATTTTTGATATGGATGAAGACAAAGGTGTACCTCTGATTTTAGGAAGACTCTTTTTGGCCACCGCAAAGGCCCTCATTGATGTTTACACCGACAAATTCACACTTAGGGTAAATGATGAGGCTGTCACTTTTGACATAGACAAATCTATGCAACACCCACAACATCATGATGACACATTTTAGTTTATTGATATTATTGATTCCATCGTGATTTGTTATGTGAGAGAGTCTGCCATATCATATGCACTCGAAACACAAAGCCAAACCTATTCCTGAACCCATTCCAGAAGAAGAAAGTCACACTGCAGGCACCAACCAAGAAGCGCTAGAAGCAGTTTATGAAATCATCGAATGCAATTAAAAAGCAAAACCTTCCATAGAAGAACCACCAAACTTGGAGTTAAAAGAACTCCCAAATCATCTAGAATATGTCTTTCTTGAAAATGACTCCTAACTTCCCATAATCATTTCAGCCCACCTTGCCAAAGATGAAAAAGACACTGCTTAAGGTCTTGAAACACCATAAGAAGGCCATGTATGGAAGATCATGGATATCAAGGGCATCAGTCCTTCCTTTTGTACTCATAAAACCCTCATGGAGGAAGAGTACAAACCCGTGGTTCAACATCAAAGGCGTCTGAATCCCAACTTACAAGAGGTAGTGAAGAAAGAAGTTATCAAACTCCTTGATGCCGGATTAATCTACCCAATCTCTTATTCACCTTGGTTTAGTCCAGTTCAAGTTGTACCCAAGAAGGGAGGAATGACGGTCGTAATGAACGATAAAGACGAGCTAATTCTGATGAGAACCATCACAGGTTGGGGCGTGTGCATTGACTATAGGAAGCTTAATGATGCCACTAGAAAAGATCATTTTCCGCTTCTTTTCATCGATCAAATGCTTAATGATTCTCTGGAAAAATGTTTTATTTCTTTCTTGATGGATTTCAGAATATTTCCAAATTTCTGTTGCTCCGAAAGATCTGAAGAAAACCACCTTTACATGTCCTTATGGCTCCTTTACCTATCGAAGAATTCCCTTTGGATTATATAATGCTCCAGCCACATTCCAGTGGTGTATAGTGGCTATTTTCCTTGAAATGATCAAAAAATCCATGGAAGTGTTCATGGATCTTTTTCGTTTTCGTAGACTCATTCGATCATTGCCTCAAAAACCTAGATAAAATGCTGACTAGGTGTGAAGAAATTAACTTGGTTCTCAACAGGGAAAAATGCCACTTTATGGTCAAAGAAGGCATTGTTCTCGGTCACAATATCTCGCAAGCAGGACCAGAAGTTGATAGAGCAAAATTCAAACCATTTTTAAAATTTCTGCACCAACTTCTATCAAAGCCATTAGAAGTTTTCTAGGCCATTCAGGTTTTTATCGTCGCTTCATAAAAGACTTTTCAAAAACTCGACCTATGACTAAGCTTCTAGAGAAAAGATGCACCATTTATATCCTATGAAGAATGTGTTAAAGCATTCAACATCTTAAAAGACAAACTTGCCAACGCACCAATCATGATTGCTCCAGATTGGACCCTTCCATTCAAAATCATGTGTGATGCAAGTGATTTTGCAGTTGGAATCGTACTCGAACAACGCAAAGACAAACACTTTCACCTAGTTTACTATGTTGTAAGACTCTTGATGATGCCAAAAAAATTATACCACAACAGAAAAAGAGTTATTAGCCATAGTTTTTGCTTTTGAAAAATTTAGGTCCCATCTTGCTCTTTCCAAAACCATAGTTTACACCGACCATGCCGCTATTAAATACCTTTTCAACAAACAAGATGCAAAACCCAGACTAATTAGATGGATTCTACTACTCCAAGAGTTCAACATAGAAGTTCAGGATAAGCGAGGAGCAAAGAATGTTGTTGCAGATCATCTTTCCTGCTTAGAATGCCCAGTTTAAGAAGAACAACATAAGGATATCACAAATAGCAACTTTCCTCATGAATATTTTATGCATATCCAAGCAACTATGAAAGAAGAAGATGAAAGTCCCTGGTTTGCTGATTTTGCAAACTACCTAGCATGTGGAATCATGAGAAAATGGCTAACTCATCAGCAGCGGGAAAAATTCTTCCCCAATCTAAAGTTTTACTTCTGGGAAGATCCTTACTTGTTTAAGATAGGAGCTGATCAGTTTATTCGTAGGTGTGTGCCAGGAAATAAAACTATACATATTCTTAAACATTGCCATGAAGGACCAACCGGTGGACACCATGGCATAGCCACCACCGTTAGAAAAGTGTTTGATGCATGATTCTTTTGGCCCACCGTAAACAAAGACGCACAAGCCTTTATCTAAGCATGCGATGCTTGTCAAAGAGCTGGAAACATCTCATCCAAGAATGAGATGGCTTAAAAAGGTATTCAAATTTGTGAAGTCTTTTGATGTATGGGGAATAGATTTCATGAGGCCATTTCTAAACTCTTTTAGAAACAAATACATCCTGGTAGCAGTCAATTATGTTTCTAAATGGGTAGACGCACAAACTCTCCCCACCAATGATGCTCGGGCTGTTATCAAATTTCTGAAAAGGTTATTTTCATGATTTGGGACTCCAAAAGCCCTAATCAGTGACAGAAGAACCCATTTTTGCAATGCCCAGATGGAGAAAGTTCTATCATGGTATGAAGTTCACCACCGTTTGGAAACACCATATTACCCGTAAACCAGTGGGCAGGTGGAAGTCTCAAACCGATGGATCAAGAGAATCCTCGAATGGACTATTGGGATAAATCGCAAAAATTGGGCAGAAAAGTTAGATGATGCTTTATGGGCTTTTTTCACTGCGTATAAGACCTCCATAGGTACAACACCATTCAAACTTGTCTATGAGAAAGCATGTCATCTACCAGTAGAATTAGAAAACAAAGCTTATTGGGCTCTACGAGCTGTGAATCTTGATTACATTACCGCCAATAAAAATCGAATTGATCAGATTCATGAGTTGGAGGAATTAGGATCCTTAGCTTACGAGAACTCCTGGTCTTACAAAGAAAAGACTAAACGTTTGCACGACGCCTATTTAAAAGGAAACAAACAATTCCAAATTGGCGATCATGTACTGTTATATAACACATGTTTACGTTTGTTTCCAGGAAAATTGAAGTCTCGTTGGACAGGTCCATACCTAGTCGAAAAAGTTTTTGACTATGGAACCATTGAAATTTCATGTTCTAATGGGCACACATTCAAAGTCAATGGTACATCGATGGACCATTCGAAGTTGTTTCAGTTGTAACGATCCTCCACTTCAAAAGCTAAATGAGCAGGGAAATAGGGTCTTGCCAAGACCCTCCTTATACTAAGGATTGTATATATTTAGAAAATAATAATTTAGGCCATATCAACACGGGGCCGTGCTTCACTTAGCACGGTGTCGTAACTGTGATTTGTGAGCCGGGATTGTCGCTGCATAAATCTGAGTTCAGTTTGACTCATAACAGAAAAAACGGGCAAACACGTATCGTGCTCCTCAACCACGGGGGTGTACCCGAGCCTCTTGTTTGGCTATAAATTGCAGCCTTGCAATTGCATTCCTTGCACCAAACCAAAGCCATTTTCAGTCATAATATACTAAAAATGCATTCTTAAGACAGCAATGGACCTCCCGTTCCACGACAGCCAAGAACCAAAGCTAAAACTCCAACCAAAATTTAAATGCTACTCAGACTTCAAGAACTAGTCCATGAACTCATTGAGATGAACCTTCTTGCTGAAAAATGCCTCCTACAACTAACCAAATCGGTGGAGAATGTCAAGATGGAGTTAAGGGAAATCAATGAGCAAATTCAATTCCAAGTTCTCCACTCAAACTACTTCCCTTCATCGGGTCCATTCAATGGAGGAGATCCATTCGATGGTTCTAAAGTAGTTTTGTTGTTGTAATTGTTGTTCTTGTGCTGATGTAATCAAGCACGTTAGGCGCAAGTGTTAGGAATATCGAGCTAATCTTGATTTTTATTTTTTCTCAGGATTATTGAGTTTATCTTGATCTTTTGTTTTGGACCCTTGTTTATCTAATGAAAGTAATTTTAGGACTTAATCTATGTTTATTTAATTTTTAAAGTTCTTCCAAAAATTTCCGCTCTTTCGTTATGATTAGAATACAAAGAAAAGTATTCCTGGAGGCCCATCACGGGGTCGTGCTACATTAGTATGGGACCGTGGTCACCCCAGAAACTTTAGCATGATCCGCGCAGAAGTCATACAATTCTCTTAATCAGACACATTTATTCCTTCACAAACACGGGGCTGTGTTAAGCCAGGACGAGGTCGTGTTGCAAACTCTGATCATCTATATACTGCAAATCCACTTCACTATTCCGTTCGAACCTACCAAAACACTTCCAAATGGATAACAAAAGGATGGAGTGGCCCCCTGTAAGAAAAATCAAACAAGAGAATGGCACGGTTTCACTCGAGCAAGATATCGGAAAGCTTTAAGAAGCTGTCAAAGAACAAGTCGAAAGCAACCTACAAGTGGAAGCACGTTTGATGGAGCTTACCGATATGGTGGAGCTGCTAAGATTTGAGAATGGTTATGCCAGTGAACGTCGTAACCAGGAAATCAATCAAAAGCTCCACTCCCTAAACCGAGAAATTGGAAAAGTAAACCAAACTAACTGAAATTTTGGCTACCAAGAAGGGTCCACATCACATTCAGGAGCTGTTCGGACGTGGTGACTTTTAGGTAGAATTTTTAGGTAGCTAGATGCTAAGAGCCTTGTTTTTCTCCCTTAGGCTCGCTTTTCGGCTAGCTTATTCGTGCGTTTTCGTAATTTTTATAAAATATCTACCTGTGTAATCTTTATATTTAATTAATAAAATTCTAGTGTTCTTTTGTGTTTCTGACATGCCTATCTTCATTTGAACAAGTCCAGGTCGTTAAAAGAGGGTTCGGTTTGAAAAAAAAATTGTTTAAAAAAAAAAAAATTTTCTGGCTGCATACTGCAATAAGGGTCGTGTCCACCTGACATGGGGCCGTGCTTGAACCTTCAGTGCAACAACCTTTTTTTGTTTTTTTTAATCAAAATCAGTTTTTCACTTTCATAACTCACCAACAACCTCGTCTCCTCTTGCGAAAATCGGTGACCAAACCCTAATTTCACCAATTTCCACTTCAATCCTTCAATTCCATTCAAAAGGTATGTCAATTCCTTATTCTTCTTTGATTCTAGGGTTTGATTTAACCATTTCAAGTCAAAATCGGGTTAGAACTAGACCATAGATCCATTTCTATAATCTATGTTTGAATGAATCGGGTCAAAACCCTTTCCTATCTAATTGTTGAAATTTAGGGTTTTGTTTTTATATTAAAGTTTGATTTGATTCTAAGACCCGATTACTTCAAAGATTTAGTGGGTTTTAAATGAAAATCACATGGGTTCAATTATTCAACATGAAATGTCCTTCAATCTGGACTCGGGATTTTCGTTTCATCCAACCGGTTTAACACGCAAGTTCGATTCATGAAATATTGCAGACCAGACCAAAATCACGGGTTGTGGTCCACTCACCACGCTCCCATGGTCAATTTCAATTCAAACCTATCAACCCTAGTGCAGAACGGATCCGTGCCCACCTAACACGGGGGCGTGCCACAACGTCTGTTCCAGATTTTCAATTTTAATGTTTGATGTTCGCTTCGTTAATATTATTCTATTTTCAGGATGGCTGAATTAGGAGATGATGAGCATGCATTCTTTTTCTTTCCCGAGCCCACTAAACGTGATCAAATCGCTCTGGATAGACTTGCTCTCATGGCTCGCCGAAAACCAGCCCAAATCTCTATGCATGCACTAAGACACTACAAGATGTATACCAATTGGACCGATACAACAACCTTACTAAGGGTCTATGGGCCCGAGTGTTCAGTTGTAAGAGGAGAGCCGTGACCGAACTGACATAGAGTTTCTCATTTTGTTCCCAATGAAGAACAAGGTTCTTTATATGTGGGATACGGAAGGTGTTCAGTTTAGCATAAGGGGTGTTTGGTACCACACCTTAGTTACTTAGCTTAGAATCGACATGGGTATTTACACCCCTGAGGAAAACTGACACCGCATTATGGTTTGACGCCGGAACAACTTTCGATGAAGAAGATTCAGATTCCGCACCATCCAGTCACCCGAGAACAGTATCCTAGGAACAATTGAGTTATGGAGATGAGGTTTACCGAGTAAATTACTCCGAAATCACAGGTCTTCGTGACCCACTTATTCGTTACATTCATCGCTTGGTGAGTAGAGATGGTCAAAAAAACCGGTCCGGGAACCGGTTTGCCGGTTTAAACCGGAAACCGGTTTTTACGAAAACCGGTTTTTTTAAAACCGGTTTGACCGGTTTACAAACCGCCGGTTCGTATTTCGGTTACAAGTTTTAGAGCCAAAACCGGTTAACAAACCGGTTAATGGAAAAACCGGTTTTTTTTTAAAACCGGTTATTATGAAAAAAACCGGTTATTAACCGGTTATTTAAAAAAAAACCGGTTAACCGGTTATTAACCGGTTCTAACCGGTTTCTAAACCGGTCCTAACCGGTTAGACCGGTTAGACCGGTTAGGGTTTTGACATACAAAAACCGGTTATTAACCGGTCCGGTTATTAACCGAACCGGTTTTTTTAAAAAAACCGATTTGTGCACCTCTATTGGTGAGCCACAGTGTTACTCAATGTGGCCAAATCGAAGGTGTCGTAAGCTTAAGGGACCTTTGGGCCTTATACTTCATAAAAAATGACATTCCATGCAATGTCACGTATTTGTTTTGCCACTTGTTTAAAACGAATGCAAATGCCCAAAAGAGGGCCACCCCACTTTTGGGAGGCCATTTGATCTATAAGCTTTACAAGACCTACCGTGCAGATTGGAAAGGAACTCGAAGCTCGAAATCACAACCTCGTGACCTTGACCTTTGTATGAGTATGGGTATGGTTCAGCAGATTTTGAGGGATCCGCCATAGTGGCAATTTCAGGATGCATATATCCAGATTTAGGATCCCGAAGATCCAGCTGAGATAAACCTACATGATGCACCCGAGAGGAGAGCAGGTTCACCACCTCGTCAGGCCCACCGCCGTACCCATTCCCAACCGGGCGACCCATCATCACCAGCCGCCAGTGCTATTTCTTCACAGCCTAACCCATATTCATTTGAGGGGCTGTATGACCTTGTTGACCATTACCACATCACACGACTACCTCTATTGACCGATTGATCAGTCAGATTGAAGCATTCGACTTACATCGTGCCACCGAGTATGTGAATCTTAGGAAGGATATTCAGTACTCGGGGCAGACGATGAACCATCAGTGGGGACCTTTTGACCCAACTTCCACGGGTAACTGGTGTGTGGCAGTGAGGATGCAGCTTTGTGTTATGGGAATATGGGTGGGTGGTAGTATTTTATGACTTTATGTTTTTTATGGGATGCTTGTCTTAGACACTTTTATTTCTTGTTTTGTGCGTGAATTGTGGTTTCATGGCCGGTTTACCCGAGCCGTTTTGTTAGACTTATTTAGGCCCGTTGAGGCCGGATGTGGACGGTTCCACATCCAATTTTTAGTATTATCATCTTTTGTTTATTATTGGTTGTGTGCAGTTTTAATTTTTAGGAAGCACTACAGGAAAACAGACAAAAAACAAGGGACACTCTGTCAAAATTTTGTTCGGTCCGCTGGGAAGGTGCTTTCCTTTCTACTTACCATCCATGCCTCATTTTTAAATCATTATGAATCTTATCACATTGAGGGAAATGTGAGATTCAAGTGTGGGGAGGGGAATTACTTGGCCATTGTCTTGTTCAACTAACTGGTAAAAATCTCTAAATTTTAAACTTTTTTGTAGCAAGTAAAACCATTAGCTACTTACAATTTTTTACAAAACCAAAGACCAATTCCGGGACAAACATTTTGCAAAAGAACCAACTAAAATCAACCATAGCTTAAATATGAAAAAGTGAAAAGAAGTTTTGTAATATTGAGAAAACTTTATGCAAAATATGGCTTTTATACCCAATCCCTCCGTTACTGTGAGATAAGTCCCATTCCATACACAAGTACTCATATTTTTGCGGAGCATTGAGTGAGTCATATGCTTCATGTGATTTCAAACTTGTTTTGAGTATCCTTTTCGAGACCGCACGAAGCGTTTCATGAAAAGGAAGGTAATAAATTCCCAAAGAAAACCTATTCCTTTCACTAAAACACCACACAAACCCAAAACATTATCCTATCACTTTATTCCTCTTACCAATAAAATTAAACTTTGGTCTTTTACCTGCAGACCCTAAAAAACTGGAATGCATTCTTTCAATTTTAATTTCCTTGCTGCATTCATTTTGCAAAACCTAGGTTGCCTTTAAAACTTAGGAGAGAATTTTTCTCTTTAACAATGAGATGAGGAAAAAGTGGCGCCAAGAGGAACAAAGGCCACCGTTTTGTGGGATTTTCAAAAGCGCTGTAAAAAGAAGAGTAAAAAGGTATGAACAATGTATGGGCTGCCAAACTAATGAATGTGGGAGCTATTAGGCTCAAAGCTGAATGGTCCATTAGAGTTGGGAGCTATGTTCAGAACAGGATTGAGGAAGAGCTGATCCATATCTTGGACAAAACCGGTCTTAACAATCTGACCTTAAAAGAGTCACTAGGTTTGTTAAAAAGAAACAAAATAAAAAAAAAACTAGTTAGAAGAAATCGCTTCACCAATTACGTGATAAAGGAGGATCAAGATTATTGAAAATATATTGGAAGCTCCCGACGATGATTAGAAGCATGTATATACCTTTTAAATCATTAACCTTGAACCACCACAATAACACCAAAAGTTATTCTATCTCTTTACCCTCACAAACACCAACTTATAATACCTTCTAACTTATGCAGCCCTTCACAAAGGTGAAGAATTGAACTCTCGACTAGACTATTTATCACACGTTGCATCATGGCTAGGAGTGTTCATATACATACAACATTACATTTATGATTAGATATAAAGCCGAATGTAACATCTGCATTTTACGAATTAACAAATAAAAGAAGTTCTTATTTATTGTCCTATGTCATTATTTAGTTCCATTAAATAATAATAGTGTGAAAGGATAGGATTAGGGTTGTTCATGGACTAAAGGATGATTATGGGCCTAGAGCCTATGGGTCTAGAGTATTTAAGTCCTAAACATTCCTAAAAACCCTAATTATTTTCATTCCACCATTTCATCATTTCATCATCATCATACACACACATACATATTACCTCCTATGCACACAAACATTCTTATCCTTCTATCCATTCAAGATCTAAGAAGGAAATCATTTAAGATTTTCCAGTGAATCAAGATTCAACCTAAAACAAATCCATAAGGTAAGTACTATGCTATAGACTAATCCTTTTCATTCATCTTCACCATCGTCATCATCATCATCATCATCATCATCATCATCATCATCATCATCATCTTCTTCTTCTTCTTCTTCTTCTTCTTCTTCTTCTTCTTGTAATTAGAAAACAAAATGAACTAGTCCACCTGAGTCGAATAAGTTTTGTTTGAACCAT